>NW_026512669.1:35000-114177 GCF_027579735.1 Bombina bombina
TTTTGACCCATTTTGCCTAAGGAAAGGAAGTTGCCTAATAATTATGCACACCTGATATAGGGTGTTGATGTCATTAGACCACACCCCTTCTCATTAAAGAGATGCACATCACCTAATATGCTTAATTGGTAGTAGGCTTTCGAGCCTATACAGCTTGGAGTAAGACAACATGCATAAAGAGGATGATGTGGTCAAAATACTCATTTGCCTAATAATTCTGCACTCCCTGTATATATGTATATATATCTTTACTGAAGACTATAAGAAAAGAAATGGGACATTTAAATGAATCAACCATACAAAAGATAGAGAATCAGCACTCTGTTATAAATAATCAAGCAAAATTTAATATGCTAACATAGAAGCTACATCTCTGATCCGTATCATATCTCACAAGGTTACCATATCAAACCATAGATAACCAGTAAATATATATCATAACATCACATTTGTAATATACCACCAAGTCACGTGACAAAAAACAGTACCCTAAAGGTGTGCACACCTTTTTATCCTCATGTCAATGTACTCATCATCCGGATAGTGCCCCACACATACTACACCCATGCTGCGCACAGTACCCAAGAACATACAAGGGATAATACTGGACAGGTTAAATACTGGGATCTAAGTATGGTAGAATACTAACGATGTGTAACTGTATAATAAATATTGCAAATTTTCACAGCCTAGCCAGCAGTGCAATAGACCCTAGCATTGTGTAAAAATTGTATATTGCAGCAATCAAACAGGTATGATGATAGTTCCCAATAATCGCAGTATGATGACAGTTCCCAATAAAAAGTTATGTGTATCAATACACTTATCTGTATCCAGAATTAGGAGCTGTAATCCAAAAGTGGTTGTTTTAAATTCCTGCTGTAATGCTCCTTATACTTCACTGGCTGCTTCTAGATGCGCTGTGAACTGAAATGCCGAAAGACAGATGGCGTGGATAGACAGCGTGCCTTCACTTCCGGGTGCGTCACGTGCTTGAGCGATCCAATGCCTACGATCATTTCACCCCCAATGTCACATGAAAGACTGGGCTTCCTCAGGGCTGATGAATCTGAGCCCTGCTATTAGAGAATATATTGGCAAAGAGCTCCACCTCCTATTAACATGTGTAATACTAAACAAATCAGAAAAATGCTAAATGTATATACAAAGTGATGCAATCATGAAACAAAATGTCAAAGTGCACAATCCTCAATTTTCATATGTCATCTTAGACAATTTAAGCATTACTTAAACAAATTTTGTATGGCGTCCAATACTCATATCATGAGTCAATGGTACAGATTTATGAATTAAAAATTGTTATTAGAGCAAAAATAGAGACTAAAAATAGAGAATAAAGAATTGTGAGAACGAGCTCACCAATCATGCGAACATAATATGACATTATTGTACACATATCTACAATCAATACAGAGGGAGAACAAATTTAAAATGTCATATTGGATAGTACCATTATTTTTATCGTATTATAAACACTATGAACTATTTTTAGATGAAAATGGCCATGTCTAATTTTTCATTGAGACCTACTGGGGAAAGTGTATTGAGGGTATATATCCATTTACATTCTTTTTGGAGGAGACACTTGTCATTGTCTCCTCCTCTTCCATGTAAAATACCCTTATCGATACCTGAAAACCTTAGGCAACTAGGATTACTATTGTGCTTCTCTTGGTAGTGCCTGGCTACACTGCTCATTTTTACCTCGCCTTTTATATCATCTCGATGCTCTTTGATCCGATCCTTAAAGATCCTCTTAGTTTTGCCCACGTAGAACCTGGGACACGAGCATTCAAGTAAATAAACAACCTCTTCTGTGTTGCAATTAAAAAAATGGTTAATGCGAAATTCTTTTTGGCAATTACCAGTGAATACTTTCGTCCTTTTCATAAATTCACAGGTTACACACTTGCCACAGGGGAAATTTCCATTGGGTATGTGTTTATGTAGCCAATTCTCTTTAGGGATAGACCTTTTAAATTTACTTTTAACCAGGTTATCGCTTATATTCATGGCTCTTTTGGCTGTCAGATTCAGTTAGCTCCCCACCTCATTTGCAATGCTTTCATCACTTAGCAAAATTAGCCAGTGTTTCTGTAAAATCGACTTAATGGATTGCCAGTGACAATTTTAAGTAGTAGTCATACGTATGACAGAATCTGAATGTTTTGTCTTGTTGAACAATAGATCCTCTCTATTTGCTCATCTTGCAAAAATCTTTGCTTGATTAATCTTCCTTTTTGAATACCCTCGCTCTAAAAATCTATTCTGCATCATTTGTGCGTGTACATCAAATTTCTCTTTGGATGAGCAGTTTTGCTGCAGGCGTAAAAACTGCCCCTTAGGTATTCCTTCAATCAGATGTTGGGGATGGTGGCTGCTCGCAAGGAGCAAACTATTAGTAGCAGTTGCTTTTCTGAAATTCTCAGAAACCCAAAGATTATTCACATTTCTAATCTTGATATCTAAGAAATCAATTTCTGATTGACTATAATGCATCGTTAATCGTATATTGAAGCTGTTATGATTTAATTCTTCCAAGAACTTCAATAATGAAACGCAGTCACCTTCCCAAATTAAAAATACGTTGTCCACATATCTCAACCAGAAATTAACATGTTTTACAAATAAGTCATTCTGGTACACAGTATCCATCTCCCATTTACCTAAATGCAAACACGCATACGTTGGTGCGCAAGTGGCCCCCATGGCAGTCCCTCTTAGTTGTTTAAAAATTTTATTATTAAACATGAATACATTATTATTCAAAATAAATCTCAAAAGGTTAACAACCAATTCAGTGTGGTGCTGAAATCTAGGGCCTCTTCTAGACAGAAATTCCTTGCAGGCTTTTATTCCAATGTCATTGGGGATAGAGGAATACAACCCTTCCACATCCAGAGTGACCAAAATCGATCCCTCTTCAACTGGCATATCATTTTTCTCAAAAAATCAGTCGTATCCAAAACAAATGATGGTAATGTTACAAGAAACGGACGGAGGGCATGGTCAATATACCGACCAACATGTTCAACAAGACTACCAATGCCTGAAATGATGGGACGACTCGGAGGGTTCTTTAAATTTTTATGAACCTTCAGGATACAGTAAAAAATAGGCATTACAGGGTTATCTACCATAAGGTACCCACATTCAGTGTTAGTTATAGTCCCATCATTTCTGGCATCATTAAGAATCGTTAATAGTTTTGATTGCAAATTAGAAATTGGATTGAAACCAAGTTTCAAATACTGATCCTTATCAGATAATTGTCACATCACTTCTTTGTAATACATTGATTCATCCCACAAAACAACATTGCCCACCTTGTCGGCCGATTTAAACACAACGTTGGGGGCCTCTTTGAGATCTTTCAAAGCTTTCCTTTCCTTTTTTGTTAAATTGTCATTGACAATACCAGTAAGTGTCAAGCTCTGGATGTCTTTTTCTACTAATTTAACAAACAAATTGACAGGTGGGGAGAAAGACAGCTGGGGCATATACGTAGATCTTTTTTTTAAAATGAGATGATAGTTTGAAGGTCAATTCTACCTCAGATGCTAAATGTGACGTTGGGGGTGAAACGATTGTAGGCATTGGATCGCTCAAGCACATGACGTACCCGGAAGTGAAGGCACGCTGTCTATCCACGCCATGTATCTTTCGGGGGTTTCAGTTCACAGCGCATCTAGCAGCAGCCGGTTAAGTATAAGGAGCATTACAGCAGGAATTTAAAACAACCACTTTTGGATTACAGCTCCTAATTCTGGATACAGATAAGTGTATTGATACACATAACTTTTTGCTATATCGATGTTTGAAAACTCTGGCTAGTCCGCAATTTGTGGAGGGTCATCCTGGTTTGACTTTGCTTGCACAGAGACATTGGGAACTGTCATCATACCTGTTTGATTGCTGCAATATACGATTTTTACACAATGCTAGAGTCTATTGCACTGCTGGCTAGGCTGAGAAAATTTGCAATATTTATTATACAGTTGCACATCGTTAGTATTCTACCATACTTAGATCCCAGTATTTAACCTGCCCAGTATTATCCCTTGTATATTCTTGGGTACTGTGTGCAGCATGGGTGTATGTGTGGGCACTATCCGGATGATGAGTACATTGACATGAGGCTAAAAAGGTGTGCACACCTTTAGGGTACTGTTTTTTGTCACGTGACTTGGTGGTATATTACAAATGTGATGTTATGATATATACTTACCGGTTATCTATGGTTTGATATGGTAACCTTGTGAGATATGATACGGATCAGAGATGTAGCTTCTATGTTAGCATATTAAATTGCGCTTGATTATTTATAAAAGAGTGCTTGATTCCCTATCTTTTGTATGGTTCATTAATTTAAATGTCACATTTCTTTTCTTATAGTCTTCAGTAAAGATTCTATGTAATAGGGTCTGCACCATCTAGAGAAATTTGTATTATTAACAGTGTTTTAAGTCTAATCACTTATTTAGATTAAGCATTTGTCCTGTATATGCTGGGTTTATATATATATATATATATGTTTATATGTGTGTACATATGTATTTACGTATTTATATGTGTATATATGTATTTACAGACAAATATACACATATAAATACATATGTATACATAAATAGACATAAAAATAAGTGCATTGGAGCCCTTTGCACTCAAGTAGATGAAAACATGAAAATTCATATTTATGCAATATTCATTTTAAATAAAGTGTTTTACTCTGTATTTACTGTAAATATTTCACATTCCAATGTTTTGCACATAGCAGAATATGTTCTAAGTATTTATAAATAGATATACGTATATATATATCTGTATATATATATATATATATATATATATATATATACATATATTGCACCAAAATATTATCAGATGTATGTAAAAATATGTATTTATGAATAAATAGAACATATTCCTCTATATGAAGAACATTGGATTGTGAAAGATCTTCATGTCGGGCTAGTGCACTTGAGAATATGTTATCCGGTTTGCACTCGAGTAGGGTGAGTGAAAAAATCGCACTTCTAGCTGAGTTAGCGCATGATACTGCTCCACTCGTAATCTGGCCCTATGTGTTAACTACAGTTTCCATTGAGTTTGCCAGTCAGCTGATTGCCAAGTTACAGAAGCCAGAGAAACAGTTGCTTTGGTTTGATGATTAACAATCACCTAGATTACAAGTTTTGCGTTGCGGCTTGTAACACTGAAAATATGGTACTTTCAGCGTTAAAACAGAACCGCAGCTATTACAAGAGTTGTCAGTATAGCTGCACCGCACACCTTTTTAGCCTGTAACAAAACGTTAGTCCTGCACACGTAAAAATTATGTTTTTTCATGGGATTCCCATAGCGCTGGTATTAGGAGTTTTGTGGTCAGGCTAAAAACTGAGCATTACAGCCTAAAATAACAAGATCTGTACCGCCATCTAAAGTCAGTAGTTATGAGTTTTACGCTACAAAGCAGTAGCATAGAACTCATAACTAAAGTGTTATAAAACACACTAACACCCATTAACTACCTATTAACCCCTAAACCGAGGCCATCCCGCATCGCAAACACTATATTACATTTATTAAACCCTAATCTGCCGCTCCTGACATCGCCGCCATTAAAAAAATGTATTAACACCTATTTGCCGCTCCCCGACATTGTTGCCACTATAATAAACTTACAAACCCCTAAACCGCCGCCCTCCCGCATCACAAACACAATTTAAATATTATAAACACCTAATCTGCTGTCTGCCCACACCGCCGCTATAATAAATCTATTAACTCTAAATCGCATGCCCCCTACAACGAAATAGTAAAATAAACTAGTAACCCCTAAACCTAACGACCTCCTAACTTTATATTAAAATTGCAATTTTCCCATCTTAAATTAAAATTTACCTGTCAAATTAAAAAAAAATTTTTAAACTAACAAACTATTATAATTATTAAACTAAAATTAAACTAACTATTAATTAAATAAAACTAAACTACCAATAAAAAATCCTACCAAAGTATCTAATTACAAAAAATAAAAACTAACTAAATTGCAAAACAAAACACTAAATTACGAAAAATAGTAAACAAATGATCAAAAATAAAAAACCTAATCTAATAGCCCTATCAAAATAAACCCCCCCTCCCCCCAAAAAAAAAACCCTAGCCTACAATAAACTACCAATAGCCCTTAAAAGGCCATTTTGTGGGGCATTGCCCCAAAGATATCAGCTCTTTTATCTGTAAAAAAAATACAAACACCCCCAACAGTAAAACCCACCACCCAACCAAACCCCCCAAATAAAAAAAACTATCTAAAATAACCTAAGCTAACCATTGTCCTGAAAAGGGCATGTGTATGGGCATTGCCCTTAAAAGGGCATTTAGCTCTTTTACATTGCCCAAACCCTAATTTAAAAAAAAAAACACCCAAAAAAACTAAAAAAAAACTAACACTAACCCCCGAAGATCCACTTACAGTTGTTGAAGTCCCGCTTGAAGGATCTTCATCCAGCCGGCGAAGTCATCATCCATGCGGCAAGAAGTCTTCATCCAGGCGGCCTCTTCTATCTTCATCCAGCCGGCGAAGTCCTCATCCAGGTGGCAAGAAGTCTTCATCCAGACAGCATCTTCGATCTTCATCCAGCTGGTGCAGAGCGGGTCCAGCGCGGAGCATCCTCTTCATGTGGTCGCCGCCGTACACTAAATCTTCAATGCAAGGGACGCGATTCAAGATGGCGTCCCTTGCATTCCTATTGGCTGAAAGATTTGAATCAGCCAATAGCAATTAGGGCTGCTAAAATCCTATTGGCTATTCAATCAGCCAATAGGCAACATGGGAATGTCCACAGCACAATGGGGACCTATTTAATATGGTGTGAGCGGACATGATCCAATATTGCGGATCATGTCCGCTGCACATCGATAAATGCAGACAGCATACGCTGTCGGCATTTATCATTGCACCAGCAGTTCTTGTGAACTGCTGGTGCAATACCGCCCCCTGCAGATTTGCAGCCAATCGGCCCTTAGCAGGGGGTGTCAATCAACCTGATCATATTGGATCGGGTTGATTTCAGTCGATGTCTGTCCGTCGCCTCTTTAGATCGCTGCTTCATAACTTGTGTTTCTGGCGAGCCTAAAGGCTCGCAGGAAACACGGGGCATCAAGCTCCATACGGAGCTTGATAAATATGCCCCATGATCTCACCTTGGCCGCTAGTAGGAGGTGTCAATCAACCCGATCGTATTCGATCGGGTTGATTTCTGTCCGCCGCCTCAGAGCAGGCGGACAAGTTATCGAGCAGCGGTCTAAAGACTGCTGCTCCATAACTTGTCCACCTGCTCTGAGGTGGCGAACAGAAATCAACCCGATGGAATACGATCGGGTTGATTGACACCCCCTGCTAGCGGCTGATTGGCCATTGCACCAGCAGTTCACAAGAACTGCTGGTGCAATGATTAATGCCGACAGCGTATGCGTAGCGATGTGAAGCAGACATGATACTTTGTATCATGTCCGCTCGCACATTGATACATATGCCCCAATGATGTTAAATGATGTTAACTGAAGTTTCCAGTGCTATCAGTGTAATGTTCTATTGCAATGCTGACACCAGGAAATCTAGAAATATTAGCAATGTTGTAACAAGTGCAGTTTGGTGTTAAAGGGCCTTAAACACTTCTTGCATTTATGTAAATTGTTCTTAATTCATTGGTCCCTGCTTTTTTTCCTTCTCTAGTGAGCAAAAAAGTGTTATTTTTTTTGTCCTTGTAACTGGAAATTGAGTAGTACCACTATAGTATTTTCATCACAAAATTCAAGGCTAAACTCTGCTTTTCAGGTGCTTGTACCTTCAGATGTGTAAACAAATTTATTTAAAATTTGGTAGTTTTGTTTGCTGATAATTTGAAGTAAATTAGTTGAGTATTTTTGGTATTATGTTGTTAAGACCCTCTCTCTTATGAGTGAAACTTATCAGCCAAATCTACAACAGAATCTGCACTACAAATCTATGAAATTTGGCAGGCAAATAGATTTTTGTCTTATCTAGTAGTTGTGTGGTTTGTTAAAAATAATGAGCAGTAATTGCTGAGATATAAAGGTTTAAAGTTGTGTACTTTGATTTATTTTAAGCCATTTCAGCAGTAGCAGGCAGCAGAGTTTTTTTTAAAAAAGTGTACTCCCAGATATTTATCTCTAGCCTGGAAGGCAGTGATTACCTGCAGTAGCATCCTGTAGCATATGTATCTATAGGTAAAAATAGATTATATATATAAACTACACACACTTAACAAATGACCCACATACTACACACTACGTGCATACACATTTACAAACACACACACAAACAAAATATGGAGAGAAAAAAAAACAGACACATTGGACTCTAGTTATCAACGTGTCTGCTCTTCGGCTTTTTGACAGCTTTATTGCTAGCCTGTCACTAAGCACTCACACTAAACTACACTGTTCTACCCCCTATACCAGCGCCCCCGGAGCCCCCCGCAACTATAATAAATGTATTAACCCCTAAACTGCCGCTCCCGGAGCCCACCGCCACCTACATTATACCTAGTAACCCCTATCCTGCCCCCCCTATACCGCCGCCACCTATAATAAATGTATTAACCCCTATCCTACCGATCCCGGACCCTGCCGCAACTAAATAAATTGTTAAACCCCTAAACCGCCGCTCCCGGACCCCGCTGCCACCTATATTAAACTTATTAACCCCTATCCTGCCCCTCCTATACCGCCGCAATTAACCTATATTCAAATTATTAACCCCTAAACCTAAGTCTAACCCTAACCCTAACACCCCCCTAACTTAAATATTAATTAAATACATCTAAATATTATAACTATTATTAACTAAATTAATCCTATTTAAAACTAAATACTTACCTGTAAAATAAACCCTAATCTAGCTACAATACAGGGAGTGCAGAATTATTAGGCAAATGAGTATTTTGACCACATCATCCTCTTTATGCATGTTGTCTTACTCCAAGTTGTATAGGCTCGAAAGCCTACTACCAATTAAGCATATTAGGTGATGTGCATCTCTGTAATGAGAAGGGGTGTGGTCTAATGACATCAACACCCTATATCAGGTGTGCATAATTATTAGGCAACTTCCTTTCCTTTGGCAAAATGGGTCAAAAGAAGGACTTGACAGGCTCAGAAAAGTAAAAAATAGTGAGATATCTTGCAGAGGGATGCAGCACTCTTAAAATTGCAAAGCTTCTGAAGCGTGATCATCGAACAATCAAGCGTTTCATTCAAAATAGTCAACAGGGTCACAAGAAGCGTGTGGAAAAACCAAGGCGCAAAATAACTGCCCATGAACTGAGAAAAGTCAAGCGTGCAGCTGCCAAGATGCCACTTGCCACCAGTTTGGCCATATTTCAGAGCTGCAACATCACTGGAGTGCCCAAAAGCACAAGGTGTGCAATACTCAGAGACATGGCCAAGGTAAGAAAGGCTGAAAGACGACCACCACTGAACAAGACACACAAGCTAAAACGTCAAGACTGGGCCAAGAAATATCTCAAGACTGATTTTTCTAAGGTTTTATGGACTGATGAAATGAGAGTGAGTCTTGATGGGCCAGATGGATGGGCCCGTGGCTGGATTTGTAAAGGGCAGAGAGCTCCAGTCAGACTCAGACGCCAGCAAGGTGGAGGTGGAGTACTGGTTTGGGCTGGTATCATCAAAGATGAGCTTGTGGGGCCTTTTCGGGTTGAGGATGGAGTCAAGCTCAACTCCCAGTCCTACTGCCAGTTTCTGGAAGACACCTTCTTCAAGCAGTGGTACAGGAAGAAGTCTGCATCCTTCAAGAAAAACATGATTTTCATGCAGGACAATGCTCCATCACACGCGTCCAAGTACTCCACAGCGTGGCTGGCAAGAAAGGGTATAAAAGAAGAAAATCTAATGACATGGCCTCCTTGTTCACCTGATCTGAACCCCATTGAGAACCTGTGGTCCATCATCAAATGTGAGATTTACAAGGAGGGAAAACAGTACACCTCTCTGAACAGTGTCTGGGAGGCTGTGGTTGCTGCTGCACGCAATGTTGATGGTGAACAGATCAAAACACTGACAGAATCCATGGATGGCAGGCTTTTGAGTGTCCTTGCAAAGAAAGGTGGCTATATTGGTCACTGATTTGTTTTTGTTTTGTTTTTGAATGTCAGAAATGTATATTTGTGAATGTTGAGATGTTATATTGGTTTCACTGGTAAAAATAAATAATTGAAATGGGTATATATTTGTTTTTTGTTAAGTTGCCTAATAATTATGCACAGACCTGCACACACAGATATCCCCCTAAAATAGCTATAACTAAAAACAAACTAAAAACTACTTCCAAAACTATCCAGCTTTGATATTAATGAGTTTTTTGGGTTCATTGAGAACATGGTTGTTGTTCAATAATAAAATGAATCCTCAAAAATACAACTTGCCTAATAATTCTGCACTCCCTGTATAAATAATAATTATATTGTATCTATTTTAGGATTTATTTTTATTTTACAGGCAAATTTCAATTTATTTTAACTAGGTACAATAGTTATTAAATAGTTATTAACTATTTAATAGCTACCTAGTTAAAATAAAGAGAAATTTACCTGTAAAATAAAAACTAACCTAAGTTACAATTACACCTAACACTACACTATCATTAAATAAATTATTCCTATTTAAAACTAAATACTTACCTGTAAAATAAACCCTAAGATAGCTACAATGAAATTAATAATTACATTGTAGCTTTTTTAGGATTTAAATTTATTTTACAGGTAACTTTGTATTTATTTTAGCTAGTTAGGTAGTTATTAAATAGTCATTAACTATTTAATAACTACCTAACTAAAAGAAATAAAAAATTACCTGTAAAATAAATCCTAATCTAAGTTACAATTAAACCTAACACTACACTATCATTAAATTAATTAAATAAATTACCTACAAATAAATACAATTAAATACAATTAAATAAACTAACTAAAGTACAAAAAATAAAAAAAACTAAGTTACAAAAAATAAAAAAAATAAGTTACAAAACTTTAAAAAAGATTACAACAATTTTAAGCTACTTACACCTAATCTAAGCCCCCTAATAAAATAACAAAGCCCCCCAAAATAAAAAAATGCCCTACCCTATTCTACATTAAAAAGTTAACAGCTCTATTACCTTACCAGCCCTTAAAAGGGCCTTTTGCAGGGCATGCCCCAAAGAATTCAGCTCTTTTGCCTGTAAAAATAAAATACAACCCCCCCAACATTAAAACCCACCACCCACATACCCCTACTCTAACCCAAACCCCCCCTTAAATAAACCTAACACTACCCCCCTGAAGATCATCCTACCTTTAGCCGTCTTCAGCCAGCCGACCACCGATGGAACAGATGAAGACATCCGGAGCGGCAGAAGTCATCATCCAAGGGGCACTGAAGAAGTCTTCCATCCGATTGAAGTCAATATCCAGGCGGCGCTGAAGAAGTCTTCCATCTGATTGAAGTCATCATCCAGGCGGCGTCTTCAATCTTCATCCATCCGGAGCGGAGCGGAGCCTTTTTCAGACGAGCCGACGCAGAGCCATCTTCTTCCACCGACGACTGAACGACGAATGACGGTTCCTTTAAGTGACGTCATCCAAGATGGCGTCCCTCGAATTCCGATTGGCTGATAGGATTCTATCAGCCAATCGGAATTAAGGTAGGAAAAATCTGATTAGCTGATTAAATCAGCCAATCAGATTGAAGTTCAATCCGATTGGCTGATCCAATCAGCCAATCAGATTGAGCTTGCATTCTATTGGCTGTTCCGATCAGCCAATAGAATGCGAGATTAATCTGATTGACGATATATATAGCTATATACAGTGTAAATAAATATAGATAAACAGAGATAATGGGGAGATATTTATCAAAGCGTCAACTGAAAATACGCTTGAATCCTGCATCGTATTTGTCACAAGATTGATCCGGCGTAGTTATCACAGCGTCAAGATCGTCACATTCGACTCTATTTGACCATTTTCCCAACTTATCAAACATTTAACAGGTACGCTCGCGTCTATTCCAAAGCAGCGTACCTAGTTTTCAATCCGTCACCCTTAAGTCCGCGGATGCCATAGAAATCAACGGGAGTCTGAAAACACAGTAAGCTTATGCTGGATGCTGCAAGAGAATGAAGTATATTACATAATGAAAGTAATAAAATTAGAAACTTTATTAAAATTGTATACCCTTGTATACCATTTCTAAATCAAACAATCAGGCTTGCCAGAAACACAAGTTATGAAGCAACGGTCTAAAGTCCGCTGCTGCATAACCTGTCCGCCTGCTCTGAGGTGGTGGACAAATATCGCCGGAAATCAACCCGATCCAATACGATCGGGTTGATTGACACCCCCTGCTAGCAACCGATTAGCCACGAATCTGCAGGGGGCAGCATTGCACCAGCAGTTCACAAGAACTGCTGGTGCAATGATAAATGTTGACAGCGTCTGCTGTTGGTATTTATCGATGTGCAGGGGACATGATCTGCAATATAGGATCATGTCCGCTCGCACGTTCTTAAATAGGCCCCTTTGTCTCTCATTACAAAGCAAGGGGACAATATTATTTCTCAAAAAAAATTTAAAAGTATTGCCCAAAACTTGTCGCACTAATAGATATATAGATAAAAATGGAATAAATACACAACATAATATAGCTAACTTCTTTTTTATTTTATTTTTGAAAAATCTATTTGCACCATGTTTAAGTCATGTAATAAAAGTCCCACTCTCCACTTTGCACCAAATTTGACGCAACACTTTTCGCACTAATTATGACGCAAACTCCTAAACAACCCACACACTAGTGAATTTTTCAATCACTTTTGATTAGAATATGCATAATCACATGATTTATGACATCAGCCAATCTGATTCAAATATACATTTTAAACTATCACTAACGAATCAAATTGCTCGATACTTGTGTCATTGATCACTCATTAGAACTTGTAAGTGCCATTTGTTACATTGTGTATTATACTTTGAAAGTATGTATATGTGAAATTAGTATTAAAGGGACACTAAACCCATCATAAAAGTTACCTCCATTAGCCAGATCAATATAAATACGTACTTTTTGTAAATATCATTGCGCTTCATATGTTTACCCTTTCTTAGTAATCATCACCCGAAATTTAATAGAATTCCGAACCCACAGCCGGCAATAACTTCTAATTCTCCAATCCAAACTGATAACCCAAGTTATCAACATGGCGGATTACCGCCGCTATGCGCATGCGCGATTTTAGCAAACGTCACTGGAAGAAAACATACAAGCCGCTTATGGCTCAATGTGGAGTGAGTGAAAGGATATGCGCATGCGCGGGTAGACAAAACGATTTGCGCATGCGAACAGTGACAACATCTCAAGTTAATGAGATGCAAAGTTAAAGGATTACTTTCTGTTATAATTTTTAAGCTAAACAACTAACATATTAAAGTTAATAAACATTAATTAAAACCTACTGACCTATATTTTCTCCAAAACGAAGTTTCATAACGTTCTAAAAGTTATATCTTTTATTCGCCGATGATGTCACGTTATCCTGCCCACTATTTTCAGCACTGCATGTTCAAAATACTTAAACCAATAACTTTGTGTTTAAAGCGCCATTTTGAAACCTAGGTATTGTAAACGGATTGGTACAGAGCAAAGGTTACCCACGGAGTGGGTTTGGAAAACAATTAATTTGCAGACAAGATTTCTGATATACGGTAGAGATATGTTAATGAAATGCTATTGATAAAAAGCGTATTTGGGGTAGTTAGTTAGTAATAGGCATAGAAAATATTTACTTACAGTGGCCCTTTAAAGGATATGCGCACAGTGACAACATCTCAAGTTAATGAGATGCAAAGTGAAAGGATATGCGCATGCGTGGGTAGACAAAACAATTTGCGCATGCGAACAGTGACAACATCTCAAGTTAATGAGATGCAATTATTGAAATTACTACTGTTACGTTTGTTGTATCGTGCGCCTCCCATATTTGAGGGTTGGCTGATATGACGCAATAGACGATTATTAAAATGAATATTTTTCATGTTTAGAAACTTCGTTTCAGACTACAAATAGGTATGTGAGGATATGTAAACATGTTACATATGATATTGATGGTAAGTTGGTGGAAAAAAAACTAAAGTTTTGGAATCCTTTAAAGATAAACATTGATGCTGACATTAGGACACAGAGTAATATTTTAGACAATGATTTTAAAATTCAATTTGATGTTTGATTCAATATAATCTTAAACTGATAGCTCAAAGGGATAATCCACCTAACATTAAACTGTCATGATTCAGATACAGCAGAAATTAAAATCACCTCTTTACTGTCATGATATTTTCAGTGTTTTTTTTCCTTCTCTTGAATTTCTTTTTCAATAAGAAATGTCATTTTATATACCAGTCCATTTTATAACACCTGTGTAGGGGTGGTTTTTAAAACTAGATTGCAATCAGGAGGGGTTACACAGGTACAGAGAGAAAACTGGCCCAGCTCTTAAAATATCCATTGATTGCAAATAAATACATTTGATACCCTGATTACATGTTATATTCACAATTATTCCTGCTCAGAATAATAATACATTTACACTATAAACATATAGTGGTATAAATAAACACAGAGATATGACATACAACATTGTTTAGAACAAATAAAGGAACTTAGGGACATGTAAATATGTTTGCAAAAGATTTCTGACATAACACACACACACACACACACACACATATATATATATATATATATATATATATACACACACAAGTATGTGCAAAGATATATGTACAAATTCTAGTATTAATAATCATTTCTAAAAAAAAAGCATGAGATAAAACATATCATGACTTCTAGAATACAAATACACATTAATTTATGTGAAAGTATATAACAGATTTGTTTTGTATAAGAAATAAATATAAAAATAACTTTTTTATGAGATATTGTTTGTTGAGGTATAAATGTAGCTATTTTTTGGACATTAACAGCTGAAAAATAAATGATTAGCTTTAGAGAAATGTGCTTGTTCATGGACAGTAATGAAATGGTATAAATAAAGTTGGAAAAAACTTGAATAACCGCGACATCGATGACTGTTAGTTAACAATAGTCCGATGCTCATCGCACCGTACTTGACACGCGTGTTTTTGAAGTTTTTTTAATAAATAAGGACATCATATGTGGATCCGCGCCAGCAATGTCTGGTGATGTCTGGCGAGCGTATTAACACTGGAGAATGCACTGAGATTGACGCTTTAATAAATATCCCCCATAGGCAATACTTAATTTACAGTATTTATATAGTTGTATTACAATAAAGGGACATTAAACACTAAAGGCCAGATTATGAATGGTGCACTGTTATGCGCTGTTTGTGCGTGTCTGATGTAGCGCTCCTTTTTTTAGTTGAAAGTAAATGCCATCAATTGAGCGCAATTGTAGTTAATGCACGTCGGGATATTGAATCCTCAGAATGCTGGTTAAATGTTTTGCGACATAGAAAAGTGTCACAAAACACATAAAAAATACATCACAATGAACAGTTACAATAATAACACTATCTAATAAAAATTATTTTAAAAAGTTATTGCACAAAAAAGTTATAAGGCTGAAAGATATGAGGTCTCAGGTGTTAGAAAAAAAAAGGCAGGCAAAGGGCTTTAAAGTGATAGTAAATTCAAGCGTTCAACAAACGCTAGGGTCTACCATCACTTAAAATCAAGGGGAGTTTAAGTGATCAGATCTACAAAAAGGGTGCTAACTCATCCTTTCTGTGCCATTGCACAGCGCTAAACTCAGCGGCTCCGGCCACCCACGGCACATCGGTCTTCTACCAATGAGATGCCGCTTGCACCTCTGAACCAATAGCCATGCGTGCATACAGATCCCTGTCAGTTGACATGCACCGCTATTGGTTCAAAGGTGCAAATGTCACCTCATTGAAGGAGAGCGGTGTGCCGTGGACAGCTGGAGTCGCTGAGTTTAGAGCTGTGCAAAGGTACAGAAAGGGTGAGTTTAGCACCTTTTTTTTTAGATCTGATCACTTAAACTCCCCTTGATTTTTAGTGATGATAAATCCTAGCGTTCGTTCAACGCTTGGATTTACCATCACTTTAACATTGAGATACATACATATACAAGTCTAAATATGTATATGTACTGTATGTATATATATATATGTATATATATATATATATATATATATATTATATATATATATATAACACATAGAAACACCCAGCACTCACCAGCTAGCTCACAGCTAAGATAAAATCACAACTGGAAAGGTTAGTTACCGCATCTGGCCAAATGGGAAAAGCTCAGGCACCATGTCAAGGTCCTTTGCACTGCCTGAGTCCCTAACACAGCCACACCATGCAAGCTCACAAAGCCAAACAAACTGAGAACAAAGGAGGGGTGCACAGGTGGATGTAATCACCCAGAGAAATACAAAACATGGAAGGGAACTGCACTCCAAGACCGGACCAGGTACACATCCAGTGACTCAGCAACATCCCAGCCCTGGGTGCTAAATAGCACTCCAAAAAAGCTGTGATGTCACCAGAGCCACAGGCAGTTAACCCCAGTCTGGAATGGGTGCAGGAAACAAGGGGGATTACAAACAAAAAGTAATACAACACATAGAAACACCCAGCACTCACCAGCTAGCTCACAGCTAAGATAAAATCACAACTGGAAAGGTTAGTTACCGCATCTGGCCAAATGGGAAAAGCTCAGGCACCACGTCAAGGTCCTTTCCACTGCCTGAGTCCCTAACACAGTCACACCATGCGAGCTCACAAAGCCAAACAAACTGAGAACAAAGGAGGGGTGCACAGGTGGATGTAATCACCCAGAGAAATACAAAACATGGAAGGGAACTGCACTCCAAGACCGGACCAGGTACACATCCAGTGACTCAGCAACATCCCAGCCCTGGGTGCTAAATAGCACTCCAAAAAAGCTGTGATGTCACCAGAGCCACAGGCAGTTAACCCCAGTCCAGGGACTCAGGCAGTGGAAAGGACCTTGACGTGGTGCCTGAGCTTTTCCCATTTGGCCAGATGCGGTAACTAACCTTTCCAGTTGTGATTTTATCTTAGCTGTGAGCTATCTGGTGAGTGCTGAGTGTTTCTATGTGTTGTATTACTTTTTGTTTGTAATCCCCCTTGTTTCTTGCACCCATTCCGGACTGGGGTTAACTGCCTGTGGCTCTGGTGACATCACAGCTTTTTTGGAGTGCTATTTAGCACCCAGGGCTGGGATGTTGCTGAGTTACTGGATGTGTACCTGGTCCGGTCTTGGAGTACAGTTCCCTTCCGTGTTTAGTATATATATATATATATATATATATATATATATATATATATATATATATATATATATATATATTTATATTTATATATATATATATTTATTTATATATATATATATATATATACAGAGAGTGCAGAATTATTAGGCAAGTTGTATTTTTGAGGATTCATTTTATTATTGAACAACAACCATGTTCTCAATGAACCCAAAAAACTCATTAATATCAAAGCTGAATATTTTTGGAAGTAGTTTTTAGTTTGTTTTTAGTTTTAGCTAGTTTAGGGGGATATCTGTGTGTGCAGGTGACTATTACTGTGCATAATTATTAGGTAACTTAACAAAAAACAAATATATACCCATTTCAATTATTTATTTTTACCAGTGAAACCAATATAACATCTCAACATTCACAAATATACATTTCTGACATTCAAAAACAAAACAAAAACAAATCAGTGACCAATATAGCCACCTTTCTTTGCAAGGACACTCAAAAGCCTGCCATACATGGATTTTGTCAGTGTTTTGACCTGTTCACCATCAACATTGTGTGCAGCAGCAACCAAAGCCTCCCAGACACTGTTCAGAGAGGTGTACTGTTTTCCCTCCTTGTAAATCTCACATTTGATGATGGACCACAGGTTCTCAATGGGGTTCAGATCAGGTGAACAAGGAGGCCATGTCATTAGATTTTCTTCTTTTATACCCTTTCTTGCCAGCCACGCTGTGGAGTACTTGGACGCGTGTGATGGAGCATTGTCCTGCATGAAAATCATGTTTTTCTCGAAGGATGCAGACTTCTTCCTGTACCACTGCTTGAAGAAGGTGTCTTCCAGAAACTGGCAGTAGGACTGGGAGTTGAGCTTGACTCCATCTTCAACCCGAAAAGGCCCCACAAGCTCATCTTTGATGATACCAGCCCAAACCAGTACTCCACCTCCACCTTGCTGGCGTCTGAGTCGGACTGGAGCTCTCTGCCCTTTACCAATCCAGCCACGGGCCCATCCATCTGGTCCATCAAGACTCACTCTCATTTCATCAGTCCATAAAACCTTAGAAAAATCAGTCTTGAGATATTTCTTGGCCCAGTCTTGACGTTTCAGCTTGTGTGTCTTGTTCAGTGGTGGTCGTCTTTCAGCCTTTCTTACCTTGGCCATGTCTCTGAGTATTGCACACTTTGTTCTTTTGGGCACTCCAGTGATGTTGCAGCTCTGAAATATGGCCAAACTGGTGGCAAGTGGCATCTTGGCAGCTGCACGCTTGACTTTTCTCAGTTCATGGGCAGTTATTTTGCGCCTTGGTTTTTCCACACGCTTCTTGCGACCCTGTTGACTATTTTGAATGAAACGCTTGATTGTTCGATGATCACGCTTCAGAAGCTTTGCAATTTTAAGAGTGCTGCATCCCTCTGCAAGATATCTCACTATTTTTTACTTTTCTGAGCCTGTCAAGTCCTTCTTTTGACCCATTTTGCCTAAGGAAAGGAAGTTGCCTAATAATTATGCACACCTGATATAGGGTGTTGATGTCATTAGACCACACCCCTTCTCATTAAAGAGATGCACATCACCTAATATGCTTAATTGGTAGTAGGCTTTCGAGCCTATACAGCTTGGAGTAAGACAACATGCATAAAGAGGATGATGTGGTCAAAATACTCATTTGCCTAATAATTCTGCACTCCCTGTATATATGTATATATATCTTTACTGAAGACTATAAGAAAAGAAATGGGACATTTAAATGAATCAACCATACAAAAGATAGAGAATCAGCACTCTGTTATAAATAATCAAGCAAAATTTAATATGCTAACATAGAAGCTACATCTCTGATCCGTATCATATCTCACAAGGTTACCATATCAAACCATAGATAACCAGTAAATATATATCATAACATCACATTTGTAATATACCACCAAGTCACGTGACAAAAAACAGTACCCTAAAGGTGTGCACACCTTTTTATCCTCATGTCAATGTACTCATCATCCGGATAGTGCCCCACACATACTACACCCATGCTGCGCACAGTACCCAAGAACATACAAGGGATAATACTGGACAGGTTAAATACTGGGATCTAAGTATGGTAGAATTATAACGATGTGTAACTGTATAATAAATATTGCAAATTTTCACAGCCTAGCCAGCAGTGCAATAGACCCTAGCATTGTGTAAAAATTGTATATTGCAGCAATCAAACAGGTATGATGATAGTTCCCAATAATCGCAGTATGATGACAGTTCCCAATAAAAAGTTATGTGTATCAATACACTTATCTGTATCCAGAATTAGGAGCTGTAATCCAAAAGTGGTTGTTTTAAATTCCTGCTGTAATGCTCCTTATACTTCACTGGCTGCTTCTAGATGCGCTGTGAACTGAAATGCCGAAAGACAGATGGCGTGGATAGACAGCGTGCCTTCACTTCCGGGTGCGTCACGTGCTTGAGCGATCCAATGCCTACGATCATTTCACCCCCAATGTCACATGAAAGACTGGGCTTCCTCAGGGCTGATGAATCTGAGCCCTGCTATTAGAGAATATATTGGCAAAGAGCTCCACCTCCTATTAACATGTGTAATACTAAACAAATCAGAAAAATGCTAAATGTATATACAAAGTGATGCAATCATGAAACAAAATGTCAAAGTGCACAATCCTCAATTTTCATATGTCATCTTAGACAATTTAAGCATTACTTAAACAAATTTTGTATGGCGTCCAATACTCATATCATGAGTCAATGGTACAGATTTATGAATTAAAAATTGTTATTAGAGCAAAAATAGAGACTAAAAATAGAGAATAAAGAATTGTGAGAACGAGCTCACCAATCATGCGAACATAATATGACATTATTGTACACATATCTACAATCAATACAGAGGGAGAACAAATTTAAAATGTCATATTGGATAGTACCATTATTTTTATCGTATTATAAACACTATGAACTATTTTTAGATGAAAATGGCCATGTCTAATTTTTCATTGAGACCTACTGGGGAAAGTGTATTGAGGGTATATATCCATTTACATTCTTTTTGGAGGAGACACTTGTCATTGTCTCCTCCTCTTCCATGTAAAATACCCTTATCGATACCTGAAAACCTTAGGCAACTAGGATTACTATTGTGCTTCTCTTGGTAGTGCCTGGCTACACTGCTCATTTTTACCTCGCCTTTTATATCATCTCGATGCTCTTTGATCCGATCCTTAAAGATCCTCTTAGTTTTGCCCACGTAGAACCTGGGACACGAGCATTCAAGTAAATAAACAACCTCTTCTGTGTTGCAATTAAAAAAATGGTTAATGCGAAATTCTTTTTGGCAATTACCAGTGAATACTTTCGTCCTTTTCATAAATTCACAGGTTACACACTTGCCACAGGGGAAATTTCCATTGGGTATGTGTTTATGTAGCCAATTCTCTTTAGGGATAGACCTTTTAAATTTACTTTTAACCAGGTTATCGCTTATATTCATGGCTCTTTTGGCTGTCAGATTCAGTTAGCTCCCCACCTCATTTGCAATGCTTTCATCACTTAGCAAAATTAGCCAGTGTTTCTGTAAAATCGACTTAATGGATTGCCAGTGACAATTTTAAGTAGTAGTCATACGTATGACAGAATCTGAATGTTTTGTCTTGTTGAACAATAGATCCTCTCTATTTGCTCATCTTGCAAAAATCTTTGCTTGATTAATCTTCCTTTTTGAATACCCTCGCTCTAAAAATCTATTCTGCATCATTTGTGCGTGTACATCAAATTTCTCTTTGGATGAGCAGTTTTGCTGCAGGCGTAAAAACTGCCCCTTAGGTATTCCTTCAATCAGATGTTGGGGATGGTGGCTGCTCGCAAGGAGCAAACTATTAGTAGCAGTTGCTTTTCTGAAATTCTCAGAAACCCAAAGATTATTCACATTTCTAATCTTGATATCTAAGAAATCAATTTCTGATTGACTATAATGCATCGTTAATCGTATATTGAAGCTGTTATGATTTAATTCTTCCAAGAACTTCAATAATGAAACGCAGTCACCTTCCCAAATTAAAAATACGTTGTCCACATATCTCAACCAGAAATTAACATGTTTTACAAATAAGTCATTCTGGTACACAGTATCCATCTCCCATTTACCTAAATGCAAACACGCATACGTTGGTGCGCAAGTGGCCCCCATGGCAGTCCCTCTTAGTTGTTTAAAAATTTTATTATTAAACATGAATACATTATTATTCAAAATAAATCTCAAAAGGTTAACAACCAATTCAGTGTGGTGCTGAAATCTAGGGCCTCTTCTAGACAGAAATTCCTTGCAGGCTTTTATTCCAATGTCATTGGGGATAGAGGAATACAACCCTTCCACATCCAGAGTGACCAAAATCGATCCCTCTTCAACTGGCATATCATTTTTCTCAAAAAATCAGTCGTATCCAAAACAAATGATGGTAATGTTACAAGAAACGGACGGAGGGCATGGTCAATATACCGACCAACATGTTCAACAAGACTACCAATGCCTGAAATGATGGGACGACTCGGAGGGTTCTTTAAATTTTTATGAACCTTCAGGATACAGTAAAAAATAGGCATTACAGGGTTATCTACCATAAGGTACCCACATTCAGTGTTAGTTATAGTCCCATCATTTCTGGCATCATTAAGAATCGTTAATAGTTTTGATTGCAAATTAGAAATTGGATTGAAACCAAGTTTCAAATACTGATCCTTATCAGATAATTGTCACATCACTTCTTTGTAATACATTGATTCATCCCACAAAACAACATTGCCCACCTTGTCGGCCGATTTAAACACAACGTTGGGGGCCTCTTTGAGATCTTTCAAAGCTTTCCTTTCCTTTTTTGTTAAATTGTCATTGACAATACCAGTAAGTGTCAAGCTCTGGATGTCTTTTTCTACTAATTTAACAAACAAATTGACAGGTGGGGAGAAAGACAGCTGGGGCATATACGTAGATCTTTTTTTTAAAATGAGATGATAGTTTGAAGGTCAATTCTACCTCAGATGCTAAATGTGACGTTGGGGGTGAAACGATTGTAGGCATTGGATCGCTCAAGCACATGACGTACCCGGAAGTGAAGGCACGCTGTCTATCCACGCCATGTATCTTTCGGGGGTTTCAGTTCACAGCGCATCTAGCAGCAGCCGGTTAAGTATAAGGAGCATTACAGCAGGAATTTAAAACAACCACTTTTGGATTACAGCTCCTAATTCTGGATACAGATAAGTGTATTGATACACATAACTTTTTGCTATATCGATGTTTGAAAACTCTGGCTAGTCCGCAATTTGTGGAGGGTCATCCTGGTTTGACTTTGCTTGCACAGAGACATTGGGAACTGTCATCATACCTGTTTGATTGCTGCAATATACGATTTTTACACAATGCTAGAGTCTATTGCACTGCTGGCTAGGCTGAGAAAATTTGCAATATTTATTATACAGTTGCACATCGTTAGTATTCTACCATACTTAGATCCCAGTATTTAACCTGCCCAGTATTATCCCTTGTATATTCTTGGGTACTGTGTGCAGCATGGGTGTATGTGTGGGCACTATCCGGATGATGAGTACATTGACATGAGGCTAAAAAGGTGTGCACACCTTTAGGGTACTGTTTTTTGTCACGTGACTTGGTGGTATATTACAAATGTGATGTTATGATATATACTTACCGGTTATCTATGGTTTGATATGGTAACCTTGTGAGATATGATACGGATCAGAGATGTAGCTTCTATGTTAGCATATTAAATTGCGCTTGATTATTTATAAAAGAGTGCTTGATTCCCTATCTTTTGTATGGTTCATTAATTTAAATGTCACATTTCTTTTCTTATAGTCTTCAGTAAAGATTCTATGTAATAGGGTCTGCACCATCTAGAGAAATTTGTATTATTAACAGTGTTTTAAGTCTAATCACTTATTTAGATTAAGCATTTGTCCTGTATATGCTGGGTTTATATATATATATATATATATGTTTATATGTGTGTACATATGTATTTACGTATTTATATGTGTATATATGTATTTACAGACAAATATACACATATAAATACATATGTATACATAAATAGACATAAAAATAAGTGCATTGGAGCCCTTTGCACTCAAGTAGATGAAAACATGAAAATTCATATTTATGCAATATTCATTTTAAATAAAGTGTTTTACTCTGTATTTACTGTAAATATTTCACATTCCAATGTTTTGCACATAGCAGAATATGTTCTAAGTATTTATAAATAGATATACGTATATATATATCTGTATATATATATATATATATATATATATATACATATATTGCACCAAAATATTATCAGATGTATGTAAAAATATGTATTTATGAATAAATAGAACATATTCCTCTATATGAAGAACATTGGATTGTGAAAGATCTTCATGTCGGGCTAGTGCACTTGAGAATATGTTATCCGGTTTGCACTCGAGTAGGGTGAGTGAAAAAATCGCACTTCTAGCTGAGTTAGCGCATGATACTGCTCCACTCGTAATCTGGCCCTATGTGTTAACTACAGTTTCCATTGAGTTTGCCAGTCAGCTGATTGCCAAGTTACAGAAGCCAGAGAAACAGTTGCTTTGGTTTGATGATTAACAATCACCTAGATTACAAGTTTTGCGTTGCGGCTTGTAACACTGAAAATATGGTACTTTCAGCGTTAAAACAGAACCGCAGCTATTACAAGAGTTGTCAGTATAGCTGCACCGCACACCTTTTTAGCCTGTAACAAAACGTTAGTCCTGCACACGTAAAAATTATGTTTTTTCATGGGATTCCCATAGCGCTGGTATTAGGAGTTTTGTGGTCAGGCTAAAAACTGAGCATTACAGCCTAAAATAACAAGATCTGTACCGCCATCTAAAGTCAGTAGTTATGAGTTTTACGCTACAAAGCAGTAGCATAGAACTCATAACTAAAGTGTTATAAAACACACTAACACCCATTAACTACCTATTAACCCCTAAACCGAGGCCATCCCGCATCGCAAACACTATATTACATTTATTAAACCCTAATCTGCCGCTCCTGACATCGCCGCCATTAAAAAAATGTATTAACACCTATTTGCCGCTCCCCGACATTGTTGCCACTATAATAAACTTACAAACCCCTAAACCGCCGCCCTCCCGCATCACAAACACAATTTAAATATTATAAACACCTAATCTGCTGTCTGCCCACACCGCCGCTATAATAAATCTATTAACTCTAAATCGCATGCCCCCTACAACGAAATAGTAAAATAAACTAGTAACCCCTAAACCTAACGACCTCCTAACTTTATATTAAAATTGCAATTTTCCCATCTTAAATTAAAATTTACCTGTCAAATTAAAAAATTTTTTTTAAACTAACAAACTATTATAATTATTAAACTAAAATTAAACTAACTATTAATTAAATAAAACTAAACTACCAATAAAAAATCCTACCAAAGTATCTAATTACAAAAAATAAAAACTAACTAAATTGCAAAACAAAACACTAAATTACGAAAAATAGTAAACAAATGATCAAAAATAAAAAACCTAATCTAATAGCCCTATCAAAATAAACCCCCCCCCCCAAAAAAAAAAAACCCTAGCCTACAATAAACTACCAATAGCCCTTAAAAGGCCATTTTGTGGGGCATTGCCCCAAAGATATCAGCTCTTTTATCTGTAAAAAAAATACAAACACCCCCAACAGTAAAACCCACCACCCAACCAAACCCCCCAAATAAAAAAAACTATCTAAAATAACCTAAGCTAACCATTGTCCTGAAAAGGGCATGTGTATGGGCATTGCCCTTAAAAGGGCATTTAGCTCTTTTACATTGCCCAAACCCTAATTTAAAAAAAAAACACCCAAAAAAACTAAAAAAAAACTAACACTAACCCCCGAAGATCCACTTACAGTTGTTGAAGTCCCGCTTGAAGGATCTTCATCCAGCCGGCGAAGTCATCATCCATGCGGCAAGAAGTCTTCATCCAGGCGGCCTCTTCTATCTTCATCCAGCCGGCGAAGTCCTCATCCAGGTGGCAAGAAGTCTTCATCCAGACAGCATCTTCGATCTTCATCCAGCTGGTGCAGAGCGGGTCCAGCGCGGAGCATCCTCTTCATGTGGTCGCCGCCGTACACTAAATCTTCAATGCAAGGGACGCGATTCAAGATGGCGTCCCTTGCATTCCTATTGGCTGAAAGATTTGAATCAGCCAATAGCAATTAGGGCTGCTAAAATCCTATTGGCTATTCAATCAGCCAATAGGCAACATGGGAATGTCCACAGCACAATTTGCTTAAAAAAGTATCTTTATTGACAAAAGATAGAGCGACGTTTCGTGACTACTGTCACTTAATCATGCTATACATACAATGCTCAGAGGTGGTTCTTTTAAACAGTTATCTTGGCGCCAATACATTTTACTCTTGGGCGCCACCTGCTGCACAAAATATCTTACTCTTCAAACTTTCAAAATTTATACAATTTGCAACAAGATACTTTTTGTTCGAGATACATAGTTTAAACATTTTTACAGCAGACATACTATCCTACAACATTTAAAGCAGTTATAACTAACCCTGATAACAGTACTACATATCTACATACCATTATAAATCAAATTTAATTAAACCTATTCTTCACCAAAAGACTGACCAATCAAAGTCCCTATTCATACCATGTGGTACTAATGATCCCAATCTATGAATCCAATGCATTTCTTTTTGTTTCAATATTTTCTCACGGTCACCACCCATTCTCTGCGGACCCACATAGTCTATAACCTGCCATCGGAGCTGACTGATACTGTGTCCCTTCTCTAAGAAATGATTGGATACAGGTGCCTCCCTGTTCCCACATCTAATATTGGAGCGGTGCTGGCTAAGCCTATCTTTCACTTTTCTTACCGTCTCTCCAATATAGATGAGGGAACACGGACACTTAATTAAATAAATTGCATATGTGGTGTCACAAGTAAAGAAATTCCTAATAGTGTACCTTTTACCACTTCTAGGGTGAACAAACTCTTTGCCCCTTATTACTGAATTACAACTAATGCATCCTAAACAAGGATAACATCCTATATTCTTCTTAGTTAAATGACTGCTGTGACTGCTTAGCTGGTCCTATGTCAGACTTCACAAAGTAGTCCCTCAAATTCTTTACCCTTTTATAGGCCATAATTGGTCTCTCTTTAAATTCAACAATGTCATTATTACACCTCTGTAAAATAGGCCAATGTTTATTAATGATTTTAGCTATTTGCCTCCCATGGGCACTAAACTGTGATGTAAAAATCATTCTCTTGTTCTTCTCCTTATGATCTTTATTAGTGGTAAGGTTATTGCTGCATTTATCTAATACATGTTGGGGGTAACCTCTATTGCGGAATTTTTCTTGCATTTCTTTAATCCTTTTATTTAGATTATCTGTCTCTGACACGATACGGTGGACTCTCATCAACTGACTCTTAGGTAAGGATTCTACCAAATGACGTGGATGGAAACTATTGAATTCTAGCAATGTATTCCTATCTGTTTCTTTTGAATATAAATCAAATTCCAATTTAGGACCTTTCTTATACACTCTAGTGTCCAAAAACATTATACTCTCCTCACTGTAATTCAGTGTAAATTCCAAATTTCTCACAGAAGAATTAAGGTCTGTTACAAATTGAACCAGGGAGTCCACGGGGCCCCACCATACACCAAATATATCATCTATGAAGCGCCACCAGGCTCCTCCTTAGTCTTTAAACCATTTATTTTCATAAACTATATTCTCTTCAATCATGCTCATAAATAAATTGGCGTATGATGGGGCCACGTTGGACCCCATGGCTGTACCTCTTATCTGTATGTACCAATCATCCTGAAACATAAAGTAATTCCAGTACAGAATCAAGCCCAACAATTCTTCTATGAAAACATTTTGTTGTGGGGTATAACCCCCATTTACATGTAAAATTTTCTTAATAACCCCCATACCTGTCTCATGCTTTATGCAGGTATAGAGGCTTTTAACGTCTAATGTATACAATACAAAGCGGTCGCTAGGTAAATGCAATTCTCTCACCTTTTGCAAAAAATCACCTGTGTCTTTGATGTATGAACTACATTTTACGACCTCAGGCTGCAACAATTTGTCAATAAAAATAGATACATTAGAAAAGGCAGAATCTATACTGGAAATAATTGGCCTGCCTGGAGGAGCAGCAAGGTTTTTGTGAATCTTTGGTATAGTATAAAAAACCGGTGTTCTTGGTGACTTATTATATAAAAAATCTCTCAATTTTAAGTCAATCACCCCAACCTTTACTGCCCTCTCCAGGCAGGCCAATAATTCTTTTTGTATCCTGTGGACGGGATTTTGTGACAATTTTCTATATGTTTCAGGGTCATCCAGTTGTTGTCTGATTTCCCTAATGTAGTACTGTCTATCGATAACCACAGATGCACCTCCCTTATCGGCTCCCTTCAGGATAACATTTTTCAATTTACCCTGAAAGGACTGTAATGCTTTCTTTTCAACATTGTTTACATTACTTTTTACCTTCTTACCATCTCTAAGGACCTGGTGTTGTAATTTATTTACGTCTAAATTCACAAGTTGTATAAACGTATTTATACTATCGTTATGGATTAATGGTGTATAATTACTCTTTTTCCATAGACCCAACTTTTTAAGAGTCCAGTTCCCAGAGTCTTTATCGGGGGTATTATGCTTTGCACTCACATCACCAAATTGTACTCTCAATTTAATGTTCCTGTAGAACCTATTCAGATCTTTATTTATTTCAAAAAAGTCAGTCTGTTTGCTTGGGCAAAACGAAAGTCCTCTATTGAGGAGTGCTAGCTCACCATCATCCAGTGTGACTCCAGATATGTTCACTACTGTCGATTCCTCTGATGTCCTCCGCCCCTCCGGTTGGATTTCCTGACCGGTGCCTTTCTTGCGGTGCTTTCTACCCGCTCTCCGCTTGTATCGCTTTCACTCAGATTCGTGGAACTTGACGTCACATCCGTCGAGTCGCCTTCCGTATCACGTGCGGCTTTCTTGTGTTGCTGATTGGTTGTACGTCTACCTCTGGTTTGTTTACCCCGGTTGCCATGGGGACCCTGTCGCCATCTGTAGACCCAGCCTTGTAAGTAATCTTGTTCATCCCGAACAAATTTCGTCCGCTTTCTTTCTTTTAGCTCTTTTTGTAGGCGATCCATTCTTTCATCTGTCTGTGTTATCAGATTTTTAAGATCCTCCTCAGAGATTTGACCGGAAAGTTCCTCTTTGACGGTAGCCAGTTCCATTTCTTGTTTAGCCATTTCCCTGGTAAGGGATTCCACTGTATGTACTATTAGATCAAATGAGCACTTGTTGATAATTGCCTCAAACTTGTCACAGTATTCTTTGTTATTTTTCAACAAAGTAGGGCAAGTGCTCATTCGTAACCCCCTCGGGATCCTCTTAACACGATAGTATTCTGCAAGGGTTGTTATATGCAGGTCCCAGGCTGTATTCCTGTATCGCAACTTTTCATATTGCTTGGTAAGTTCATCAACTGGGTTAACTCTTAGGAAGTCTCTAGACCCCCTGGTGAGGGTCGTTATTCGAACTGCATCGGCCTCTGAGTATGCAAACATATTACCTCCCACAGGAGACTTGCCAACAAGATCCATCTTTAAATTTGAAAATCTTGCAAAATGCCGGCTGCACGTTCTGGGGCAGTGTTAATCAATCCTCAGCAATATGTAGAACAGCTGCCAGGCAAAATACTGTGTCGTGTCGACCGTGGAAATCTGCCCAATTCCACTATAACAATATGCAACATGGGAATGTCCACAGCACAATTTGCTTAAAAAAGTATCTTTATTGACAAAAGATAGAGCGACGTTTCGTGAAAAAAAATGTTTAAAAAAAAAAATGTTTAAAAAAATGTTTAAACTATGTATCTCGAACAAAAAGTATCTTGTTGCAAATTGTATACATTTTGAAAGTTTGAAGAGTAAGATATTTTGTGCAGCAGGTGGCGCCCAAGAGTAAAATGTATTGGCGCCAAGATAACTGTTTAAAAGAACCACCTCTGAGCATTGTATGTATAGCATGATTAAGTGACAGTAGTCACGAAACGTCGCTCTATCTTTTGTCAATAAAGATACTTTTTTAAGCAAATTGTGCTGTGGACATTCCCATGTTGCATATTGTTATAGTGGAATTGGGCAGATTTCCACGGTCGACACGAGCACAGTATTTTGCCTGGCAGCTGTTCTACATATTGCTGAGGATTGATTAACACTGCCCCAGAACGTGCAGCCGGCATTTTGCAAGATTTTCAAATTTAAAGATGGATCTTGTTGGCAAGTCTCCTGTGGGAGGTAATATGTTTGCATACTCAGAGGCCGATGCAGTTCGAATAACGACCCTGACCAGGGGGTCTAGAGACTTCCTAAGAGTTAACCCAGTTGATGAACTTACCAAGCAATATGAAAAGTTGCGATACAGGAATACAGCCTGGGACCTGCATATAACAACCCTTGCAGAATACTATCGTGTTAAGAGGATCCCGAGGGGGTTACGAATGAGCACTTGCCCTACTTTGTTGAAAAATAACAAAGAATTCTGTGACAAGTTTGAGGCAATTATCAACAAGTGCTCATTTGATCTAATAGTACATACAGTGGAATCCCTTACCAGGGAAATGGCTAAACAAGAAATGGAACTGGCGACCGTCAAAGAGGAACTTTCCGGTCAAATCTCTGAGGAGGATCTTAAAAATCTGATAACACAGACAGATGAAAGAATGGATCGCCTACAAAAAGAGCTAAAAGAAAGAAAGCGGACGAAATTTGTTCGGGATGAACAAGATTACTTACAAGGCTGGGTCTACAGATGGCGACAGGGTCCCCATGGCAACCGGGGTAAACAAACCAGAGGTAGACGTACGACCAATCAGCAACACAAGAAAGCCGCACGTGATACGGAAGGCGACTCGACGGATGTGACGTCAAGTTCCACGAGTCTGAGCGAAAGCGATACAAGCGGAGAGCGGGTAGAAAGCACCGCAAGAAAGGCACCGGTCAGGAAATCCAACCGGAGGGGCGGAGGACATCAGAGGAATCGACAGTAGTGAACATATCTGGAGTCACACTGGATGATGGTGAGCTAGCACTCCTCAATAGAGGACTTTCGTTTTGCCCAAGCAAACAGACTGACTTTTTTGAAATAAATAAAGATCTGAATAGGTTCTACAGGAACATTAAATTGAGAGTACAATTTGGTGATGTGAGTGCAAAGCATAATACCCCCGATAAAGACTCTGGGAACTGGACTCTTAAAAAGTTGGGTCTATGGAAAAAGAGTAATTATACACCATTAATCCATAACGATAGTATAAATACGTTTATACAACTTGTGAATTTAGACGTAAATAAATTACAACACCAGGTCCTTAGAGATGGTAAGAAGGTAAAAAGTAATGTAAACAATGTTGAAAAGAAAGCATTACAGTCCTTTCAGGGTAAATTGAAAAATGTTATCCTGAAGGGAGCCGATAAGGGAGGTGCATCTGTGGTTATCGATAGACAGTACTACATTAGGGAAATCAGACAACAACTGGATGACCCTGAAACATATAGAAAATTGTCACAAAATCCCGTCCACAGGATACAAAAAGAATTATTGGCCTGCCTGGAGAGGGCAGTAAAGGTTGGGGTGATTGACTTAAAATTGAGAGATTTTTTATATAATAAGTCACCAAGAACACCGGTTTTTTATACTATACCAAAGATTCACAAAAACCTTGCTGCTCCTCCAGGCAGGCCAATTATTTCCAGTATAGATTCTGCCTTTTCTAATGTATCTATTTTTATTGACAAATTGTTGCAGCCTGAGGTCGTAAAATGTAGTTCATACATCAAAGACACAGGTGATTTTTTGCAAAAGGTGAGAGAATTGCATTTACCTAGCGACCGCTTTGTATTGTATACATTAGACGTTAAAAGCCTCTATACCTGCATAAAGCATGAGACAGGTATGGGGGTTATTAAGAAAATTTTACATGTAAATGGGGGTTATACCCCACAACAAAATGTTTTCATAGAAGAATTGTTGGGCTTGATTCTGTATTGGAATTACTTTATGTTTCAGGATGATTGGTACATACAGATAAGAGGTACAGCCATGGGGTCCAACGTGGCCCCATCATACGCCAATTTATTTATGAGCATGATTGAAGAGAATATAGTTTATGAAAATAAATGGTTTAAAGACTATGGAGGAGCCTGGTGGCGCTTCATAGATGATATATTTGGCGTATGGTGGGGCCCCGTAGACTCCCTGGTTCAATTTGTAACAGACCTTAATTCTTCTGTGAGAAATTTGGAATTTACACTGAATTACAGTGAGGAGAGTATAATGTTTTTGGACACTAGAGTGTATAAGAAAGGTCCTAAATTGGAATTTGATTTATATTCAAAAGAAACAGATAGGAATACATTGCTAGAATTCAATAGTTTCCATCCACGTCATTTGGTAGAATCCTTACCTAAGAGTCAGTTGATGAGAGTCCACCGTATCGTGTCAGAGACAGATAATCTAAATAAAAGGATTAAAGAAATGCAAGAAAAATTCCGCAATAGAGGTTACCCCCAACATGTATTAGATAAATGCAGCAATAACCTTACCACTAATAAAGATCATAAGGAGAAGAACAAGAGAATGATTTTTACATCACAGTTTAGTGCCCATGGGAGGCAAATAGCTAAAATCATTAATAAACATTGGCCTATTTTACAGAGGTGTAATAATGACATTGTTGAATTTAAAGAGAGACCAATTATGGCCTATAAAAGGGTAAAGAATTTGAGGGACTACTTTGTGAAGTCTGACATAGGACCAGCTAAGCAGTCACAGCAGAGTCATTTAACTAAGAAGAATATAGGATGTTATCCTTGTTTAGGATGCATTAGTTGTAATTCAGTAATAAGGGGCAAAGAGTTTGTTCACCCTAGAAGTGGTAAAAGGTACACTATTAGGAATTTCTTTACTTGTGACACCACATATGCAATTTATTTAATTAAGTGTCCGTGTTCCCTCATCTATATTGGAGAGACGGTAAGAAAAGTGAAAGATAGGCTTAGCCAGCACCGCTCCAATATTAGATGTGGGAACAGGGAGGCACCTGTATCCAATCATTTCTTAGAGAAGGGACACAGTATCAGTCAGCTCCAATGGCAGGTTATAGACTATGTGGGTCCGCAGAGAATGGGTGGTGACCGTGAGAAAATATTGAAACAAAAAGAAATGCATTGGATTCATAGATTGGGATCATTAGTACCACATGGTATGAATAGGGACTTTGATTGGTCAGTCTTTTGGTGAAGAATAGGTTTAATTAAATTATTATTATTAAAGATAGTATGTCTGCTGTAAAAATGTTTAAACTATGTATCTCGAACAAAAAGTATCTTGTTGCAAATTGTATACATTTTGAAAGTTTGAAGAGTAAGATATTTTGTGCAGCAGGTGGCGCCCAAGAGTAAAATGTATTGGCGCCAAGATAACTGTTTAAAAGAACCACCTCTGAGCATTGTATGTATAGCATGATTAAGTGACAGTAGTCACGAAACGTCGCTCTATCTTTTGTCAATAAAGATACTTTTTTAAGCAAATTGTGCTGTGGACATTCCCATGTTGCATATTGTTATAGTGGAATTGGGCAGATTTCCACGGTCGACACGAGCACAGTATTTTGCCTGGCAGCTGTTCTACATATTGCTGACAATCAGCCAATAGGATTTAAGCAGCTCTCATTCTATTGGCTAATTTTGCTCCTTTGCTCTTTTAGTACGGTGGAGTTGATGGTGATTTTACAGTCGCAGCTTTGACAGGTTGCTTGCTCTGATTTCTAGAACCTTATGCCTTGGTAGGAAGTGGCTGGAACCTCCTGTTAGGTTAGCAGGGGAGGTATTTCTTAAGGATGTGAGTGGTAAAAGGGCAAGCAGGGCGGTTGGGATTATACAAGTGTCAGTGTTATGGTTTTAAATCTTGTTGATGTCATACCCGAAATCTGGTGTTGAGCTTAGTTATTGGGCTTGTGACTGGGAATGACTTGACAATGTGGGGTCAAGTTTTTTATCTTTTACAAAAGGAAGAAGATAAAGGAAAGGAACTCTGCCTGTCTGACTATTCTGCCTGGTTTACACCTGAACTGCTAAACTGCTGGATTACCTTTTGTTGCTGACCTCTGCCTGTTCCTGACCATTCTATTGGTTTACCCCTGAACTGCTATACTGCTGCATTGCCTTTCTGTTGCCGAACTCTGACCATTCTCTGCCTTAATTTTATTGCCATGAAGGACTACCCTGTCTACCATGAGTACTGCTTACCTAATTTCTTACACTCACTTTGTTCTGGGATATTTTCTTATCTTTCCACTTAACACCGGGATAAGAAGACTATTGGCCAAGTTTGGTCTCATAGGGAAATATCCCACAAAAATTACACTATATATCCTGGGTTCTCCCATCTTTAAACGTTATTTTTTTATTACTCCCGGGTCCCGTATTATGCTTCTTCCTGGTCCTCAATCTCTTGTGCACACACAGCTTTACAAGTGTGCACAGCGGAGAACAGAAAAGCAGCAATTTTTTGTTATTATGAGGATTTTAATGGTTGACTAGTGCACTATTAAGTGCAGGAAAACTTTGAAAACTTTATTGGCTGAGAAGTACTGGCGCTGTCCTCACATCTGCACATCATCTGTGTCTTGTAAGTGACTGAAGTGCAGACTGCAGAGAATGGCATCAGAACTTCTCAACTGATAGTAAAACATGCCTTCTTTCTCATTGCTCCATTATCTCTCATATGCTGGGGGTCCCCTGATATTCATTCACAATATGCAAAGTCCAGAAATTAAGTTTATTTCCACAAATTTAAAAACAAAAGCTACACACTTCAAGTGCCGGAAGGGCAGGAAGCGTGTCGGATTGCAGTAACTGAGTGTGAGGGGAGTGTGTACCTTTTGTTTTTAAATTGTGGAAATAAACTTTATTTTTAAATAACACCATGCGTATTGCTGGACTTTACATATTGTGAATTAATACAATTTGTGTGCATAGGGGTGTCTCTGGGAACGACACTATTTGAGACTTCCAGCAGCTCTCTTGGTGTCAGGTGTGAAACAAAATATTGCCTTCTCGCATTCAGAGGGGCCAGCTATATCTACTAATTTGTCAGTTTCTCTGAAACTACAGGAAACAGTGTCAAAGGGGAATGGCCCTGCAATCTGTGGAGCTGCTTTTTTTTTTTTTTTTTTTTTTAACAATTTTTTATTGAAGTTTCAAGGGAGAATAAAATACAGAATACGCCCATTAATAGTATTTACATCAGAACATGACATACATTGCTGTTACATGAAGATTATCCATCAAACTAGAACCAAGGTTGCGGTTCCTTTCAACAAATCTGTGTTCTAATATTGGTAGTTGCAAAAACAATAACCATAACAATAGCAATAATAACAAAAGGTCAACCGTGAAAGATGAGATCACTTATCATGTCTTAATGAGGTGTAAGAGGAGGGTTTGGGCTAACGAAAATGGAACTTCATTTTGTGTTATATTAATTGGGAAATAATCCCCACATCTGTAGGCGAGATACACTATAACTTTCTATGCAAATGATAACAAGATGTGGGAAGTTGGCTTTTGTGACGGCCACACTTGGGCCGCGGTAAATGGGGAGGGGAAGGCAATTCAGCTGGCAAGAGCCGCTCGAGTTATAGGGGAAAATGGGAGAGGAGGAGGGCGGAGCCAATTATAGCCAGGCTGTAGAGTGACTGAGGAAGAGAGAAGAAGGTAAATAGCACAATTAGAGGGGTAGATGTTCCCAATGGTAGGTATCAGTGGGCAGGTATAGATACTATTTATTGTTTAACTAGGAGCCACACAGAGAATTACTTAGGCTAAAAGCTCCATCAGGGCAATAACTGATGTAGGGTAATAAGGAGAGTATATTGCTTGATATGGATACTTAGGGGATGTATGCAGTCATAACAATGGTATAAAACAGTAGAGCAAAACCTGACTGTCACCAGACTGATGAAAGATATATAGACCTGACATCATGAACAGCTATAATCCTGTGTGCATAAATTCAGTCCTCTCGGACTGGTTATGAGTAATTAGGATGCCCAGGAATATCTTGATATACTATTTAAAGATATAAATAGTGCTTTAGGGCATGCCTGGGTTGCTGCGGGTGACAATGTCAGATACAAATACATTGGTTTAGCTAATGCTGTGTGAGCAGTTGTACCCTAAACTATATAGCATATTAATCCCCGGACAGCTAGAAAAGACAATAGTAAGATAATAGGGAATATATTCCCTTAAAATTGGGGCAAATGAAATTTGGGACTTAGAGATAAGCTGTATTATATCATCAGTGTAGCACTAACGGAGTCGTTCATCCAAACGAATGTAACCATGTGCAGGGATGGATGTTAATGATTCTGACTAAACTCATTAACTGAGATGAAGGAAGCTGCAAAATAAAGGGAAACATACTCAGATAACTAGTGACCTTAGATTAGAACTATGCAAAATAAATATAACATGAGAGAATTTATTAGATGCAAAGGGCAGGGAATGGTTCCCTATAACTCAAAGTAGTGGGTAAACATTCTCCAAGCTCTTAGATATATATAAAGTTAGGTCTCTCAAATTACAGAAGATAAAGTTATTAGTGCTAACCTAAAGGAACCCCTAGTGAACAAAATTAAGAATGAGAACGTTTGCAGCAGGCTTTAAGAGCATGCAGATGGCCAAGAGGCCAGGGGGGGATTAGCCTATACCAGACCGTTTGCTTTTAGGGTGCCTCATTTGATTGACCAGTCTGTTCCATCCTAAATCAATAATTCTTTCAGCCAAGTGCATACCTAGAAGATATCAATATCATAGGAAATAGGACAATACTAATTCCCCCATCTTATATAGTAATGATAAAAATAACATCTGGCATATACACAAATAGAAACTGAATAAGATACTGCATAACAGATGCACTGTAATTAGGGTCTCACCTATTTTTCAGATGTATATATAACATAACACTATCCCTAGCCCAAACACATAGACACAGCCGCTAGCAGAGCACTGTTCAATGGTAGCAGAACTAGGAGTGGGTTAGAGAGGAGAGGTTAGGTACATGACTTGACTAAAAGTCTAACGCCTAGATTTAGAGTTTGGCGTTAGCCGTCAAAACCAGCGTTAGAGGCTCCTAACGCTGGTTTTTACCGCCCGCTGGTATTTGGAGTCAGTCAGGAAAGGGTCTAACGCTTACTTTGCAGCCGCAACTTTTCCATACCGCAGATCCCCCTACGCCATTTGCGTATCCTATCTTTTCAATGGGATCTTTCTAACGCCGGTATTTAGAGTCGTAGCTGAAGTAATAGAAAAGCTCTTTTACCTTACCAGCCCTTAAAAGGGCCTTTTGCGGAGCATGCCCCAAAAAATTCAGCTCTTTTGCCTGGAAAAAAAAACATACAATACCCCCCCCAACATTACAACCCACCACCCACATACCCCTAATCTAACCCAAACCCCCCTTAAATAAACCTAACACTAAGCCCCTGAAGATCTTCCTACCTTATCTTCACCACGCCAGGTATCACTGATCGGTCCAGGCTCCGATGTCTTCATCCAAGCCCAAGCGGGGGCTGAAGACGTCCATCCTCCGGCTGAAGTCTTGATCCAAGCGGCGGCTGAAGAAGTCCATCTTCGGGCAGAAGTCTTCATCCTATCCGGGCAGAAGAGGACATCCGGACCGGCAAACATCTTCATCCAAGCGGCATCTTCTATGTTCTTCCATCCGATGACGAACGGCTCCATCTTCAAGACCTCCAGCGCGGATCCATCCTCTTCTTCCGATGACTAGACGACGAATGAAGGTTCCTTTAAGGCGTCCCTCAAATTCCGATTGGCTGATAGGATTCTATCAGCCAATCGGAATTAAGTTAGGAAAATTCTGATTGTCTGATGGAATCAGCCAATCAGATTCAAGTTCAGCCAATCGGAATTTGAGGGATGCCATCTTGGATGACGTCCCTTAAAGGAACCTTCATTCGTTGTCTAGTCGTCGGAAGAAGAGGATGGATCCGTGCCGGAGGTCTTGAAGATGGAGCTGCTCATTATCGGATGGAAGAACATAGAAGATGCCGCTTGGATGGTAAGGTAAAAGAGCTTTTCTATTTTAATTTTAGAATAGGGTAGGGCATTTTTTTATTTTGGGGGGCTTTATTATTTTATTAGGGGGCTTAGAGTAGGTGTAATTAGTTTAAAATTATTGTAACATTTTTCTAATGTTTGTAAATATTTCTTTATTTTTGTAACTTAGTTCTTTTTTATTTTTTGTACTTTAGTTAGTTTATTTAATTGTATTTATTTGTAGGTATTGTATTTAATTAATTTATTGATAGTGTAGTGTTAGGTTTAATTGTAACTTAGGTTAGGATTTATTTTACAGGTAATTTTGTAATTATTTTAACTAGGTAGCTATTAAATAGTTATTAACTATTTAATAGCTATTGTACCTGGTTAAAATAAATACAAAGTTGCCTGTAAAATAAATATTAATCCTAAAATAGCTATGATATAATTATTGGTTATATTGTAGCTATATTAGGATTTATTTTACAGGTAAGTATTTAGCTTTAAATAGGAATAATGTATTTAATAAGAGTTAATTTATTTTGTTAGATTTAAATTATATTTAACTTAGGGGGGTGTTAGGGTTAGGGTTAGACTTAGCTTTAGGGGTTAATACATTTATTAGAGTAGCGGTGAGGTCCGGTCGGCAGATTAGGGGTTAATAATTGTAGGTAGGTGGAGGCGACGTTGGGGGCGGCAGATTAGGGGTTAATAAATATAATATAGGGGTCGGCGGTGTTAGGGGCAGCAGATTAGGGGTACATAGGGATAATGTAGGTTGCGGCGGTGTACGGAGCGGCAGATTAGGGGTTAAAAAAATATGCAGGGGTCAGCGATAGCGGGGGCGGCAGATTAGGGGTTAATAAGTGTAAGGTTAGGGGTGTTTAGACTCGGGGTACATGTTGGGGTGTTAGGTGCAGACTTAGGAAGTGTTTCCCCATAGGAAACAATGGGGCTGCGTTAGGAGCTTAACGCTGCTTTTTTGCAGGTGTTAGGTTTTTTTTCAGCTCAAACTGCCCCATTGTTTCCTATGGGGGAATCGTGCACAAGCACGTTTTTGAATCTGGCCGCGTCCGTAAGCACCGCTGGTATTGAGAGTTGCAGTGGTGGTAAATTATGCTCTACGCTCCCTTTTGGAGCCTAACGCAGCCATTCTGTGAACTCTAAATACCAGCGGTATTTAAAAGGTGCGGGGGAAAAAAAGCATGCGTTAGCTACACGGGTCGTTACCGACAAAACTCTAAATCTAGCCGTAAGATTACATAAAGGTTGTTATTTCAGCAAAGTCCAAAAGATCAGCCTATATATAAATGGTATATGCCTACAGGGAGTGCAGAATTATTAGGCAAATGAGTATTTTGACCACATCATCCTCTTTATGCATGTTGTCTTACTCCAAGCTGTATAGGCTCGAAAGCCTACTACCAATTAAGCATATTAGGTGATGTGCATCTCTGTAATGAGAAGGGGTGTGATCTAATGACATCAACACCCTATATCAGGTGTGCATAATTATTAGGCAACTTCCTTTCCTTTGGCAAAATGGGTCAAAAGAAGGACTTGACAGGCTCAGAAAAGTCAAAAATAGTGAGATATCTTGCAGAGGGATGCAGCACTCTTAAAATTGCAAAGCTTCTGAAGCGTGATTATCGAACAATCAAGCGTTTCATTCAAAATAGTCAACAGGGTCGCAAGAAGCGTGTGGAAAAACCAAGGCGCAAAATAACTGCCCATGAACTGAGAAAAGTCAAGCGTGCAGCTGCCAAGATGCCACTTGCCACCAGTTTGGCCATATTTCAGAGCTGCAACATCACTGGAGTGCCCAAAAGCACAAGGTGTGCAATACTCAGAGACATGGCCAAGGTAAGAAAGGCTGAAAGACGACCACCACTGAACAAGACACACAAGCTGAAACGTCAAGACTGGGCCAAGAAATATCTCAAGACTGATTTTTCTAAGGTTTTATGGACTGATGAAATGAGAGTGAGTCTTGATGGGCCAGATGGATGGGCCCGTGGCTGGATTGGTAAAGACAGAGAGCTCCAGTCCGACTCAGACGCCAGCAAGGTGGAGGTGGAGTACTGGTTTGGGCTGGTATCATCAAAGATGAGCTTGTGGGGCCTTTTCGGGTTGAGGATGGAGTCAAGCTCAACTCCCAGTCCTACTGCCAGTTTCTGGAAGACACCTTCTTCAAGCAGTGGTACAGGAAGAAGTCTGCATCCTTCAAGAAAAACATGATTTTCATGCAGGACAATGCTCCATCACACGCGTCCAAGTACTCCACAGCGTGGCTGGCAAGAAAGGGTATAAAAGAAGAAAATCTAATGACATGGCCTCCTTGTTCACCTGATCTGAACCCCATTGAGAACCTGTGGTCCATCATCAAATGTGAGATTTACAAGGAGGGAAAACAGTACACCTCTCTGAACAGTCTCTGGGAGGCTGTGGTTGCTGCTGCACGCAATGTTGATGGTGAACAGATCAAAACACTGACAGAATCCATGGATGGCAGGCTTTTGAGTGTCCTTGCAAAGAAAGGTGGCTATATTGGTCACTGATTTGTTTTTGTTTTGTTTTTGAATGTCAGAAATGTATATTTGTGAATGTTGAGATGTTATATTGGTTTCACTGGTAAAAATAAATAATTGAAATGAGTATATATTTGTTTTTTGTTAAGTTGCCTAATAATTATGCACAGTAATAGTCACCTGCACACACAGATATCCCCCTAAAATAGCTATAACTAAAAACAAACTAAAAACTACTTCCAAAACTATTCAGCTTTGATATTAATGAGTTTTTTGGGTTCATTGAGAACATGGTTGTTGTTCAATAATAAAATTAATCCTCAAAAATACAACTTGCCTAATAATTCTGCACTCCCTGTATATAAAAGCTATAATCAGGCTACTGAGCTAAAATATAGTAATCTAGGGGACTTTGCCAACGTCTATGAACAACATATATACTGTTTTAATATAAACATAAGGCTATCTATACTTAAAACTAAAGAGATAAACATGAAATTGGAATAATCAAGAGCCAGTGTTAGTGAACCTGTCATGCACCATCCCATATAACTTAAATTCCTGAGTGGCTCTCATTAATGGGTTAACATGTGTGCACCAGTACTGCGTTATGTGTTCCCACAGTCAACACAGCATATGGGCACTATTATACCAACTGAGGTGAGACCAATAGCATGTCCATCATTTCCAGCTACTAGGCTTGACCATGCTGTGAGTTCATGCAGGGAGTCTGCACCTCTTTCTCATTAGTGGCATCTCCTCCAGGGTTCCATTCACCAAGCTGATATATTTTACAACATATGGTCAGTGTCCCCAGTAGTGTTAACATGTTAACATCAATGATAAATGAGCATACAGGCCCTGTATCACAAACTAGGGACTTAATTATAAAATCAAGTTCTGCATCCCATCTGGCCCCCTCTGTGTTGTTCTGAGGTGGTAAAGGGCAATAGTCTGCAGCCAGGACAAGGGCGCAGGAAGTATCCGTGAGATACCGGGCTGGCCTCATATTTGATATGGCTCTGATCGCTCTCGTGCACACGCCAGAATCCTGTGTTACTGTGGGAGATATGTGGGTGGTGCAGAGCTGGACAGGCTGTGGACCGTCCAGCAGCTTTAACTCGCAAATAGGCTGACCGACCCTCAAAGATTTAGCCTTCCATTCTGCAGTAGGTAGACGGGTCTCGCTCTCACACCTCCCCCGGCTCACAATACTGTTGACCGCAAGCTCTCTCTCCAGCACTGTCACCACCGTATAAGCGGAACTATCACAGCCGACTTTGGAGGACTCATCCTGCCTCAGAAACCGGACCGCTTTAGTGTTGCGAAGTGCTGAGGGCTCAGTGAGTGTTGTAGGGAAAGTAAGTCACCGTCTGTGGAAAAGCAGGCGTGATCATGTGCGCCATAGCATTCAAAAATATGCCGTGATATCTGGGTGAAGTGATCATCCATTTTATCGCTTAGGTCTTTTATGAGCAAAAGTAATGTGGCCTCCATATCTCACCTAAAGCACACTGTAGCGGTTGATGGAAGGGGGAGACGGGAAATTCTTCAATACCTTTGTGCTTACTGCTTAGCGTGCCTGCTGTAGATCTACACCATGTGGCTCTTGGCTGTAGGCTGGATAGGCCCCGAGTAGTTATGTCAGTTTCAAGGGAAATTCCCCTGCGCTGCCTCACTATCTTCCCCCTAATGTGGTCAGTAGATATTGTTGATGTTAAATATGTTTTAGGATATCATATCCGACGTTTTGTCACTCTTTTGATATTCTTGGCACGGAGCTCTAGTATTTTGCGGCCATACTTATCTGTGGCTGGCTCCGTCCCCCCTTGTGGAGCTGCTTTTGACATTGCAGAGTATTTTGCAGTTGATGGCCATTGCCCTATGTCATACTTTAAACAGTGGATATGAGAGAAACCTATACTTAAAGTTTGGATTTGAGCTATTTTTTGCAAAATTAATAGACTAAAGTTATAGGCCTCTAGTTATCAAGGTCTGTCGGGCCTGATCCAACAGTGCGGATCAGGTCCGACAGACCTCGCTGAATACGGCGAGCAATACGCTCGCTGTATTCAGCATTGCACCAGCAGCTCACAAGAGCTGCTGGTGCAACGCCGCCCCCTGCAGACTTGCGGCCAATAGGCCGCCAGCAGGGGGGTGTCAATCAACAGGCGGACAGAGCAGGCGGACAGGTTATGGAGCAGCTGTCTTTGTGACCGCTGCTTCATAACAGCTGTTTCTGGCGAGTCTGAAGACAGGGGCCATCAAGCTTCTTACGGAGCTTGATAACTAGAGGCCATAGTGTGTCCACTAAATTACAGTAGCCTTTAAAAGGGCCTTTTGTATGATATTGCCCTAATGTCAATACAGCTCATTTAAATTATTATTTCCCCCTCACCATAACAACATATCAGAATACCCCGCACTGCAAAGAGGGAAAGGCTCGCCGGAAACAAGGGGCATCAAGCTCCAGTTTGATAAATTGGCCCCCATATTACCAATACTCCAGACACTCTCTGAGCAGCATCTGGGACATTAGAGGAAACCTGGATGGTTTGAAACCAAGAAACCAAAACTTAGCTTCATTTGTTATATCTGTTTCTATTCATAAAATACTTACCTAGAACAACTTTTTAAATCTTATTCAATTATTAACCATCTACAAACTGCTTTTTGCTCATTTCTACTTCACAAAACAACTCTACACATTCTTTTAATTTGTCAGGCATCATTTGTCAGCTGTAATTTGTAAAGATACCACTTGCATGTTGACAACACACAGCAAAATCACAGGTTAAAATCACATAATCCGAATAATTCCTTGCAAATCTGCCTTTCCTATGACCTTCTATGTCTACATCTATCAGAGATTTCATATTCTACCAAGATTTACTATTTAAATGTCAGCACTCAAATAGCACTGAATAATCCTCAAAGTGGAAATAACATAAAATCCTATGAATGGTTAGTTTAAACCACTTCCATGTTAGAAGGGGTTCCAATGATTTGCTGTCCAGGGCAAGGTGTTGTTGAGAATATATTAAATATTTATTGCAGGTGCTTAATTAATAAGAAATACTTTGTAAAATGCAAGAATCCATGTTGTACTTGTATTTGATTCACAGAGTTCTTACCATGTACGATTTCTTTCACCATTCTAAACTCATATCAGCTAAGCATATTTATTATTTTACTTAAAAAGACTTACAACTTCAATAACAAATTGATCTATTGCATTAAAGATCCCTTTTATGTAGACACAGAGGCACATGTTGAGCACAAAGAGGCTGCTCCTAGGGTGGTAACTAGCCATAGAACACGCTTTTATGCTATTGTTTGTTCCCAGGTTGAGTGCTTTTCTCTTTATGTTTATGCAAAATATGAACCTAAAGAAAGTCTCCCTAAGGGTGATAAGTAAAACCAGACGTAGACCCGTTGCTCACTGATGAGGCACACCCTTGGACTGAAACGTGCGTCTCGGGTTTTGCCATTTCTTTATTTCAGAGAAGAATGGTAGGGACTGGACTGCACTGTTTAGTCAAGATCAGACTGATATACTACAGGAAAGGTATTCTCTGTAAAAGGCACATGTCGAGCAAAAAGAGGTTGGTCCTAGGGTGGTAACTAGACATAGAACAGGCTATTATGCTGTTGTTGATTAGCAGGTTGAGCGCTTCTCTCTTTTGGTATATGCAAATTTTGACCCTGAGGGAAGTCACCCTAAGGGTGATACGGGAAACCAGACCTAGACCAGTTGCTCAGTGAGTCTAGAGGGATATGGCTGCACCTCACTGGCGAGACCCACACTAGGCCAAAACGTACGTCTAGGGTTTTGCCATTTCTCTCATTCAGAGAAGGATTGCCTGGTATTTTGGGACTGGACTGCACTGTTTAGGCAGGATCAGACTGATATACTACAGGAAAGTTCTTCTCTGTGAAAGGCACATGTTGAGCAAAAAGAGGCTGGTCCTAGGATGATAACTAGCCATAGAACAAGCTATTATGCTAATGTTCTTTCCCTGGTTGAGCTCTTCTTTCTTTTTGTATGGTGCACCCTATACATCCGATGTCCACATGTACAATTGCACAAGAAAAGGGATGAAAGCAGTGATCATATGACTACAGCGTCATACATTGCGGTAAGCAGGCTAAAACGAGTGAGCCTACCCTGCAAGGTTTCAAAGTAGTATCTGCTGCTTAGGAGATTGAGGCCATTTATGAATGGTGCAGGCATGAACACATTTTAGGTTAAAAACCCTGACAACACATATATAGGACACTCTAGAACACCCGCGCCAGCCCTTTGTTCACTTCTGCTATGTTCCTGTGAAGGTTCTCATTCTATACATGGAGACTACTTTACCCTAATAAAACATAAATGTGAATAGATTACAGTTACAAACATTTACAAAGCACATTTTGCAACTGTTTTCCTAAGTGTTGCAGCTGTAATTATTGAAAAGTCAGAAGAAACAAGAGAAGGGCACCTCCTAGTGTAGCCAATACAATTATGTGGTTTCTTAGAAATGTGAATAAAAATACTCACAATTTGTGAAGGCAAAGATAATGCCTAGGAAAGCGGACTGAGCACTTGCAGTGTCCCAGCAAACTGTGCACCGAAGCGAGATGCTCCTTCCAGAACCAGTTGAGGATTCCAAGATCTAAGATGGGAAGGAAAGAAGGGCGACTCCTAGTGCAGATCAATGAGGTTTTTGTGACCCAATATATAACCCCGGGAATAAGGGTACTCACATTTCACAAAGCACCCAATGGTGCAAATGACACCTACTTGATTATTATAGTGCCCCAGTGCACATAACCATCTGTATTCCTGGTGTATTTATGCTAAGGTATCTCTGATGTGCATAAGCGATAAAAGTATCAAGGAGACTCCATAAAGTGTTAGGTTCGAGTGTAAAAAGTTTATATTTAAAAATACAAAAATATACAGTACAATGAATAAAAACAAAAGTACAATTTGCTACGTGTTTCTCGGTGTCTACCGCGCCTTTTCTTCAGGCATATAGTACTCCCAGCACTATGTGTCTCGTATATACAATACCGCTACCAATTTTAAGCACGTAATCTCCCTAATGCACAGGTGTCTAATTAACAAACTATGTTGCCAGCGTAGATCAAGGTTAAGCATAATATGTGAAGTAATCAAAACATTACAACTATTTTTATATGTGTATATGTTTACACGTTTAAAAATAGTTTAGATTCACAACTTATGCTCTTATGGTAACAGGTAGGTTAGAGCTACAGTAATTTTATTATTAAGATTGCAATGTGCAGGATATCTATATATTTATGTATTGTAATCTTTTGATTATTTCACATATTATGTTTAACCTTGATCTACGCTGGAAATATAGTTTGTTAATTAGACACCTGTGCATTAGGGAGGTTACTCGCTTACCATTGGTAGCGGTATATACGAGACTCAGAGTGCTGGGAGTACTATATGCCTGAAGAAAAGGCGTGGTAGACACCGAGAAACGCGTAGCTAATAGTACTTTTGTTTTTATTCATTGTACTGTACATTCTTGTATTTTTAAATATAAACTTTTTACACTCGAACCTAGCACTTTATGGAGTCTCCTTGATACTTTTACCGCTTATGCACATCAGGGATACCTTTGCATAAATACACCAGGGATACCGATGGTTATGTGCTCTGGGCTACTATAATAATCCAGTAGGTGTCATTTGCACCATTGGGTGCTTTGTGAAACTTGAGTACCCTTATACCCGGGGTTATATATTGGGTCACAAAAACCTCATTGATCTGCACTAGGAGTCACCCTTCTTTCTTTCCCATCTTAGCTGTAAATATTGCTTTTCCTAGTTGCTAGACATTTTCATTTGTTGTGCAGGGTATTATATATTAGATCACTTAAAGGGACATATCATGGGAGCTAACTGAACACATATCATTAACAATCAATGAAAAGAGGTTTTTGTGTGCAGCCACCAATCAGCTGCTAGCTCCCAGTAATGCATTGCTGCACCTGGGCCTATTTAGATATCCTTTTCAACTAAGGATACCAAGAGAATGAAGCAAATTAGGCAATGGATGTAAATTGGAAAGTTATTTAAAATCGCATGCTCTGTCTGAATCACGAAAGAGAATTTTTGGGTTTCATGTCCCTTTAAAAATGTTTACATGCTAATGACAGAAATGCCCACTAAAAATAAATACTAGAAAAGATTAATTTCAATGAATTCCAGTCATTGTTTTGCTTTAAAAATCGGAATCCTCAGCATCCTCACGAGCATCCATGGAGGCCCATTTATCAAGCTCCGTATGTTTCTGGCGAGTCTTCAGACCGCGAGTCTGGCCGCGAGTCTGCAGGGGGCGGCATTGCACCAGCAGCTCACAAGAGCTGCTGGTGCAATGCTGAATATGGAGAGCGTATTGCTCTCCGCATTCAGCGAGGTCTGTCGGACCTAATCTGCACTGTCGGATAAGGTCCGACAGACCTTTGATACATAGGCCTCATGGGCTCCATTTATTAATGGCCCGATAGATACGGTTCGCTACTACAAACCTGTCTACCAGGCCTCACTGCGAGTGGGCATACGCTGCCCGTATTTAACATTGCTTCTGCAATGCTGGCTGTCAATCACGGCTGCTACTTAACTAGGGTTTCAGGCTCATTTGTGCAAGCATGAATGCTGGGGCTCCAAAGCTGCCCTCACAGATTAATAAATGTATCATGTGACAGCCATCAGCCAATCACAGACTCATATACATATTTAACTGTTGCACATACTGTTTAACAACCTGAAATAAAGTTTTGTTTTGGAAGTTTTTATATTAACAATAATGAATATAATACTTATACAGACACTATTTACATTACAGAAAAAAAAAATGTTAAACATATTTAAATTTCAGTCCCTTTCTCTAGCCAGAATAGAAGTCATGCCAAAATTCAAAATAACCACATGTATTTATTTATTTTCCTCATTTGGCTAAGCAATGTCAGTTCATTTATATGGATTTAATGTAGTTTAGTGAATCTGGGTTTTGAATCATATTTTCATTTAGAGCTGCGGAATTAAAGGACTGTTGCTTTGCAGAAAATAAATAAAAATGAATTGAATCATTTCATGGCAGAGAGTTCACACAGATCACATCATTTACCACCCAGGCAAGCTGTTCAGCGCACAATTTGGAGAGTGTTTCCTGGCAAAGTCATGCAGCAATTGCATTAGAATAGCATTAGATACAAAGTTATTTAGTGCAGCATTATTTAGTACAATTCGGTGCTCCCAGTCTACAAAACATTCCATTGCACACAGATAGTTCTAAACTCTATCCATCTATACTTTACAGTCTATTAGGCATGAGCATTAGTGTTCAGAGGAATAGTAAAATTCACTAATTTTCACAATTTATTTTTTTTTAATTTGTCAGAAATACAATAAATGAGCTGCAGATTTAAAGGGACAGTATACACTCATTTTCATATAACTGCATGTAATAGACACTACTATAAAGAAAAAGAGGCACATATACTGATATAAAAATCCAGTAAAAACCTGTTTAAAAACTTACTTAGAAGTTCTAAGTTTTGCTCTGTTGAAAGGGTGGTTGGAAAGCCCACTGCAAGTGGCAAATAAGACACTCCTCCCCCTCCCCCTTCTTTTGCATATGAAAAGACCCTTTACACAAACAGGAGCAAGCTGGAGAAGGTAGCTGACGGTATTCACATAAAACTTTGGGGCTTGGTTAGGAGTCTGAAAATCAGAGCAATGTTACTTAAAAATAAGCAAAACTATACATTTAAAAAAAAACAAAAAAACTTTATGTGCTTTATAAATAGATCATCTACAAAACATTTATGCAAAGAAAAAATGAGTGTATAATGTCCCTTTAAGGAGCCAATACACAATTGAATGCATGTGATAAAAAATGAATTTGTTCATGCAGTTAAAGTGATGGTAAACACCCCGTATTTAAATTTTTATATATCAAATCTAAATACAATTATTACCTGAAACCCTATAATAATCATTACTATATTTACTTACTTTATTCAAAATTTAACTTATTTTTTCCAACCCGGAGTACTGCTTCACTCCACCCCTTATTAGATTCTATCTGCAGAGAGGTGACATTTATTACGGTCCCACCCGCTGTACACATAAGACCAAATGCACGCTCCCGATACAATTGTGCATGCGCAAAGCATTCCCTGTATAATGTCTAAGAGGTTAAATGCTCCTGATTCAATTTTAGATTATGTCAGAGAAAATTCTTTGCACGTGCATGCTTCATCACAATAACGGCTTCTATTGAAGTCAACGAATCTACAGGGTGAGGGCCAGATTACAAGTGGAGCGCTAAATATCGCTTTCAAGAAAGTGTTATTAGCGCTCCACTTTGTAATACCAGTGCACACTAACAGCAATGTGAATGCAAGCTCACGTTCGCATTGCTGGGAAGCATTGACTCCTGGGAGCCTTGTTCTAATGCCGTTGCAGATAGCATCAGAACCTCATGCAGTGAATGTGGTAAGTAGTGCAGAGATAGGCAGTAAATATAAATATGTATGTATATGCTGATATACATACTGTATATATTTATGTATTAATATGTATTTATGCACATATTAACATATAAATATATATGCATATAAGCATATATATATATATATTTACAGGGTATACACAGTTTCCATAGACTGCATTGTAAAGGCACTTTTTAGTGCCATTGTTTTTTTCTAACACCTCACTCCCATCAACTTTAGACCTCAAAACTGCCAAGTGCAGTTGTTTTTAATTTTTAAAAAATGCTACTTTTTTAAAAATTAAAAACTATAATGCCCTCTATTTTGAGAGCATTTGAGGCACTTTTAGAAAAGATAGAAAGATAGATGATAGATAGATTTTTTTACAATAAAACAAGTCAAATTAATGCCAAAAAAACTATAATACAATTTCTAATCAAAGATTTAAAACTCCAAAAAGTGCCAGATTACAAGTGGAGTGCTATTGTATGCATGAGGTTCGCAAACACAATCTCAAAGTCGCGCAAAATTTTGCCCTCAGATCCATATTACTAGTGAAATTATGTGTAAGTTACTACAACTTAATTTGCACTAGGTCGTGATAAATTGCACTTCTCATATTTTCTAGCATTAAATTACCTTTGTTTCACAAGTTTGTGGTAAACCCTTGCATGCAAGCGCAAGCTTGATTATTCTGTGACTCGTTTACCAGAGACCAAAGCTCTGGCAAACCATATAACCAACAGTGTGTACCAGATCGCTCTTGAGTGTTAGATTACCATTGCTTATCAGTGCTCATTTTCTTTACTATTTGGCTATCACTGTTTGGGTTTGCAAATATGGATCCTTAGCTTTTGTAGGTGCTGTTAGACAACTTTTTTTCAACAGACTCAGGCATGCCCGGTGTTTCGGACAGAGGCGCAGGGAATGTGTGAGGGTAGAAAGGCCTTTGCTCGGGTGCGAGCACCTCCGGTGCACAGGGTGAGCCTTACCTCGGACATTATGAGTGATGCCCAGATTTATGAATTGTATAGGCTCAATAGGCAGCAGCTTTTTAGCCTATACAATGTCATAAAGGATGACTTGGAGCCACGCATGTGCATGCACACTGCTATTCCTGGCATGTCCAAGATGCTCTGCAGCATACATGTGTTTGCATCTGGAAATTATCAGTCCACAGAGGGGTATTTGAGCAGGTTGTCTCAAAGCACGTTCTCTGTGTTATTTGGAAAGTTTCTGAATGCCATTACAACAAGTGTAACCTGTTTATAGGATTCCCTCACACTGAGGAAGTTTGGAGAGACCTCAAGAGGGACATCTATAAAATTGGTAGCATATTGAATGTGTTAGGGGCAATAGACTGCACCCATATTGCTCTGCATGCTCCAAGGGCCCAGGAAATGGTATTCCATAACAACAAGCACTTTCTTTCTTTGCGAGGCACACATGCAAATTATGAATGTGTTTGCAGCATTTCCTGGGTCTAGTCATCACTCCCATATACATATCGTCAGTCTGGCATCAGTTCGAGGGGAGACAGTTTACTCACGGATGGCTCATCAGTGAGTATTCGTGCACAGTACACTTACAATGGTTTGCAATTCCCTTTCCAATGCTCTCATACATATGTGTTTGGATATTTGCTTATAAATAAACAATACATTTACAAATGTGAAGCAGTAAAATGCTCTCTATAACAATCTCACTGTCTCTCTATCGCTCCCTGGGTCTAGGCATATTTAGCAACTTTCTAATTTACTCCTATTATTAATTTTTCTTCATTCTCTTGCTATCTTTATTTGAAAAAGAAGGCATCTAAGCTAAGGAGCCAGACAATTTTTGGTTCAGACCTCTGGACAGTACTTGTTTATTGGTGGGTCAATTAATCCACCAATCAGCAAGAACAACCCAGGTTGTTCACCAAAAATGGGCCTGCATCTAAACTTACATTCTTGCTTTTCAAATAAAGATACCAAGAGAATAAAGAAAATTTGATAATAGGAGTAAATTAGAAAGTTGCTTAAAATTGCATGCTCTATTCGAATCACGAAAGAAAACATTTGGGTTCAGTGTCCCTTTAAGTAAACAATGTTTTTGCGTTTGGACAGACTCTTTCAAAGTTTAACTACAATATCTTACCATTTTTTTAGTATTGCCAAATATTTTTTAAATAATGGACAGACTCTTTCAAAGTTTAACATCAATATATATATATATATATATATATATATATATATATATATATATATATATATATATATATATATATATATATATATTAAGCTTTTCTCAGCAGACATTTTGCATCTTGGAAGGTCTAGATAGAGTTTTCACTTTTGGGGGTAATTGCATAACCCAATGTGCATTCAAGCTTTTTTATGAGATTTGGTTTCTTTAAATCTTTATAAATATCTCTAAATTAAAATTGTTTCAGTGCATTATAAGGTGTTTTTTTTTTTTTTTTAGAAATAATGAAATCATTATAATTGCACTGTAAAGATAATTAGAGACATTTGTTTCACATAATTTGTGTAATTCTGAGAAAGAATATATATTTTTGAGTTTTTGATTTAAAAAATACTCATATTGACCTATTTCTTTTGTAATACTCAATAGGTGACTCGGGTTACATGAGCTGAAACTGGCTCATAACACCAGTACGTAACCCCACCGACAAGCCACAGGAGCTCTACAATGAGGCTCACATCAGAACCCGGGCTGCCATTGAAAGGTTGTTTGGGCTCTTCAAGATGAGGTTCAGGTGTCTTGATCAATCTGGAGAAGCCCTACAATGCAGAAAGTTGTGAAGATCATCATTGCCCTCAACGTCCTACACAACATTCCACAACAGGGAGGATTGCTGCAGGACATCAAAGTGCCCCAAGCCCTCCAAAGGAAGACATAAAACCATATGAGGGGCATGACCTTGATGAAGGGGCTAATGTCAGAGACAACATCAATTACAACCAGAATGCATCTTAGTGACCACTGCTATACTTTACTTATGTTAGTGAAATGGCAATGTTGTGAGGCTGAACATGTTAGGAGTTGGATACTAAGGAAACAAATACCATCCTTTATTCATTCACAGGTGAATTCTACATCCAATGTCTCTTGCATTGGCCACAAACAGTGATGACTTCACCCCTAAACTAGCAAGACACCATCAGTGGGTAAGGCTACATAATGTATGTGTTGAAGCTGCATGCAACTTGCTTAGTGATATGACAGAAAGGAGCACACACATTTAGTAAAGATATATTCCCCTAGAGTCTGCAAGGGAGGAAAGAACAGAATGTCCAGATGAAGGGAAACTTTGCATTAAAACTACTTTGCCAAGTTCTCCATCAGAGTGTAAGTCTACATAATGTACAGTATGTGTTGAAGCTGCATGTAACTTTCCTAGTGACATTACAGAAAGGAGGACACACATTTGGACAGAGGAATTGAGCTCACTTTTATAGGCCCAAGACTTGTTGAGGGGGTGATTATCCAGAATAATGTGGCCCACACTTATAGGTTTCCCTATTGTGTTTCCTTTAGTGAAGAAATATTCTGCAAGGGATGAAAGAACAGAATGTGACATCTTCTGCAGATGAAGGTACAGGGAGTGCAGAATTATTAGGCAAGTTGTATTTTTGAGGATTAATTTTATTATTGAACAACAACCATGTTCTCAATGAACCCAAAAAAAACTCATTAATATCAAAGCTGAATAGTTTTGGAAGTAGTTTTTAATTTGTTTTTAGTTATAGCTATTTTAGGGGGATATCTGTGTGTGCAGGTGACTATTACTGTGCATAATTATTAGGCAACTTAACAAAAAACAAATATATACCCATTTCAATTATTTATTTTTACCAGTGAAACCAATATAACATCTCAACATTCACAAATATACATTTCTGACATTCAAAAACAAAACAAAAACAAATCAGTGACCAATATAGCCACCTTTCTTTGCAAGGACACTCAAAAGCCTGCCATCCATGGATTCTGTCAGTGTTTTGATCTGTTCACCATCAACATTGCGTGCAGCAGCAACCACAGCCTCCCAGACACTGTTCAGAGAGGTATACTGTTTTCCCTCCTTGTAAATCTCACATTTGATGATATACCACAGGTTCTCAATGGGGTTCAGATCAGGTGAACAAGGAGACCATGTCATTAGATTTCTTCTTTTATACCCTTTCTTGCCAGCCACGCTGTGGAGTACTTGGACGCGTGTGATGGAGCATTGTCCTGCATGAAAATCATGTTTTTCTTGAAGGATGCAGACTTCTTCCTGTACCACTGCTTGAAGAAGGTGTCTTCCAGAAACTGGCAGGAGGACTGGGAGTTAAGCTTGACTCCATCCTCAACCCGAAAAGGCCCCCACAAGCTCATCTTTGATGATACCAGCCCAAACCAGTACTCCACCTCCACCTTGCTGGCGTCTGAGTCGGACTGGAGCTCTCTGCCCTTTACCAATGCAGCCACGGGCCCATCCATCTGGCCCATCAAGACTCACTCTCATTTCATCAGTCCATAAAACCTTAGAAAAATCAGTTTTGAGATATTTCTTGGCCCAGTCTTGACGTTTCAGCTTGTGTGTCTTGTTCAGTGGTGGTCGTCTTTCAGCCTTTCTTACCTTGGCCATGTCTCTGAGTATTGCACACCTTGTGCTTTTGGGCACTCCAGTGATGTTGCAGCTCTGAAATATGGCCAAACTGGTGGCAAGTGGCATCTTGGCAGCTGCACGCTTGACTTTTCTCAGTTCATGGGCAGTTATTTTGCGCCTTGGTTTGTCCACACACGCTTCTTGCGAACCTGTTGACTATTTTGAATGAAACGCTTGATTGTTCGATGATCACGCTTCAGAAGCTTTGCAATTTTAAGAGTGCTGCATCCCTCTGCAAGATATCTCACTATTTTTTACTTTTCTGAGCCTGTCAAGTCCTTCTTTTGACCATTTTGCCAAAGGAAAGGAAGTTGCCTAATAATTATGCACACCTGATATAGGGTGTTGATGTCATTAGACCACACCCCTTCTCATTACAGAGATGCACATCACCTAATATGCTTAATTGGTAGTAGGCCTTCGAGCCTATACAGCTTGGAGTAAGACAACATGCATAAAGAGGATGATGTGGTCAAAATACTCATTTGCCTAATAATTCTGCACTCCCTGTATACTTTGTATTACAACTACTTTGCAAAATACAAATTGGTAAGTTTACTTTTAGAAAGATTTAAAATTAAATATTATTTCTCTTGTTAAGTGTAGTCATTCCACGGGTCATCCATTACTAATGGGATTGTATCTCTTCCCCAACAGGAAGTTGCAAGAGGATCACCAAGCAGAGCTGCTATATAGCTCCTCCCTCACATGTCATATCCAGTCATTCTCTTGCAACCTAACTAAAGATAGGTCGTTGTGAGAGGTCTGTGGTGTTTTTAAACTTAGTTTATTTCTTCAATCAAAAGTTTGTTATTTTAAATGGCACCGGATTGTGCTGTTTGTTTCTCAGGCAGCATTAGAAGAAGAATCTGCCTGCGTTTTCTATGATCTTAGCAGACGTAACTAAGATCCACTGGCTGTTCTCGCACATTCTGAGGAGTGAGGTAACTTCAGAAAAGGGGAATAGCATGCAGGGCCCCCCTGCAAATGAGGTATGTGCAGTAAATTCTTTTTCTAAGCAATGGAATTGACTGAGAAATTACTGCTGATACCAATGTAATGTAAGTTCAGCCTTAAATGCAGTGGTAGCGACTGGTATTAGGCTGAGGAGTGTGTGTACACTGAAGTATTTTTCTAGGGAATGGAATTTGACTCAGAAAATACTGTTAATACTGAAGTAATTGTGTGAGCCTTAACTGCAGTAAAAGCGACTGGTAGCAGGCTTATTAATAACACTTCTTAACTTTTAACATGTATGTTCAAAACGTTTACTGGCATGTTAATCGTTTTTTGTGAGGTACTTGGTGATAAAACTTATTGGGGCATGATTTTTACCACATGGCTAACTTTTGTTTCTGCATAGAAACAGTTAACTGAGCTTCCCCACTGTTGTAATATGAGTGGGAGGGGCCTATTTTAGCGCTTTTTTTGCGCAGTAAAAATTCAGTCACAATCTTCCTACTTCATCCTCCATGATCCAGGACGTCTCTAGAGAGCTCAGGGGTCTTCAAAATTCATTTTGAGGGAGGTAATCAGTCACAGCAGACCTGTGACAGTGTGTTTGACTGTGATAAAAACGTTAATTATTAAATTGTTATCCGTTTTTTGGGTATTAAGGAGTTAATCATCCATTTGCTGGTGGGTGCAATCCTTTGCTAACTTAATACATTTACTGCGAAAATTTGGTTGCTATAACTAATTTGGTTCATTGTTATTTCAACTGTGACAGTTTTTGTGCTTCTTAAAGGCACAGTAGCGTTTTTATATTGCTTGCAAATTTATTTGAAAAGTATTTTCCAAGCTTGCTAGTCTCATTGCTAGTCTGTTTAAACATGTCTGACACAGATGAATCTGTTTGTTCACTATGTATGAAGGCCAATGTGGAGCCCCATAGAAGGTTGTGTACTAAATGCATTGATGTAACTTTAAATAAAAGTCAGTCCTTTACATGCAAAGAAATTATCACCAGACAACGAGGGGGAAGTTATGCCGACTAACTCTCCTCACGTGTCAGTACCTTTGCCTCCCGCTCAGGTGATTTTTGTGGCGCCAAGTACATCAGGGAGGCCCTTACAAATCACTTTGCAAGACATGGCTACTGTTATACAGAAGTATTATCTAAATTGCCAGAATTAAGAGGCAAGCGTGATAGCTCTGGGTTAAGGACAGAGCGCGCTGATGATGTGAGAGCCATGTCCGATACTGCGTCACAATTTGCAGAACATGAAGACGGAGAGCTTCATTCTGTGGGTGACGGATCTGATCCAGGGAGACTGGATTCAGAGATTTCTAATTTTAAATTTAAGCTTGAGAACCTCCGCTTATTGCTAGGGGAGGTATTAGCGGCTCTGAATGATTGTAACACGGTTGCAATTCCAGAAAAATTATGTAGGTTGGATAGATACTATGCGGTACCCGGTGTGTACTGACGTGTTTCCTATACCTAAAAGGCTTACAGAGATTATTAGCAAGGAGTGGGATAGACCCGGTGTGCCTTTTTCCCCTCCTCCCATATTTAGGAAAATGTTTCCTATAGACCCCACCACACGAGACTTATGGCAGACGGTCCCTAAGGTGGAGGGAGCGGTTTCTACTTTAGCTAAGCGTACCACTATCCCGGTGGAGGATAGTTGTGCCTTTTCAGATCCAATGGATACAAAATTAGAAGGTTACCTTAAGAAAATGTTTGTTCAACAAGGTTTTATCTTACAGCCCCTTGCATGCATTGCGCCTGTCACTGCTGCGGCGGCATTCTGGTTTGAGTCTCTGGAAGAGGCCATTCGCACAGCTCCATTGGATGAAATTATGAACAAGCTTAAAGCACTTAAGCTAGCTAACGCATTTGTTTCTGATGCCGTTGTACATTTAACCAAACTTACAGCTAAGAACTGCGGATTCGCCATCCAAGCGCGCAGAGCGCTATGGCTTAAATCCTGGTCAGCTGACGTGACTTCTAAATCTAAATTGCTTAATATTCCTTTCAAAGGGCAGACCTTATTCAGGCCACGGCTTGAAAGAAATTATCGCTGACATTACGGAGGTAAGGGCCATGCTCTACCTCAGGACAGGGCCAAATCAAAGGCCAAACAGTCTAATTTTCGTGCTTTTCGTTACCTCAAGGCAGGAGCAGCATCAACTTCCTCCGCTCCAAAACAGGAAGGAGCTGTTGCTCGTTACAGACAGGGCTGGAAAACTAACCAGTCCTGGAACAAGGGCAAGCAGGCCAGAAAACCTGCTGCAGCCCCTAAGACAGCATGAAGAGAGGGCCCCCTATCCGGAAACGGATCTAGTGGGGGGCAGGACTTTCTCTCTTCGCCCAGGCTTGGGCAAGAGATGTCCAGGATCCCTGGGCGTTGGAGATCATATCTCAGGGATATCTTCTGGACTTCAAAGCTTCTCCTCCACAAGGGAGATTTCATCTTTCAAGGTTATCAGCAAACCAAATAAAGAAAGAGGCGTTTCTACGCTGTGTACAAGACCTCTTACTAATGGGGGTGATCCACCAGTTCCGCGGACGGAACACGGGCAGGGATTCTATTCAAATCTGTTTGTGGTTCCCAAGAAAGAGGGAACCTTCAGACCAATCTTGGACTTAAAAATCCTAAACAAATTCCTAAGAGTTCCATCATTCAAATGGAAACTATTCGAACCATCCTACCCATGATCAAGAGGGTCAGTACATGACCACTGTGGACTTAAAGGATGCCTACCTTCACATACCGATTCACAAGGATCATTATTGGTACCAAAGATTTGCTTTCCTAGACAGGCCATTACCAGTTTGTAGCTCTTCCCTTCGGGTTAGCTACGGCTCCAAGAATCTTTACAAAAGTTCTGGGCTCAACTTCTGGTGGTACTAAGACCACGAGGCATAGCGGATTTTCTAAGTCGCCAGACTTTTCATCCGGGGAGTGGGAACTTCATCCGGAGGTCTTCGCTCAACTGATTCATCGTTGGGGCAAACCAGATCTGGATCTCATGGCGGTCTCGCCAGAACGCCAGGCTTCCTTGCTACGGATCCAGGTCCAGGGACCCGGGAGCGGTGCTGATAGATGCTCTGACAGCCCCTTGGGTCCTTCAACATGGCTTATGTGTTTTCCCACCATTTCCGATGCTTCCTCGACTGATTGCCAAGATCAAACAGGAGAGAGCATCGGGTGATTCTGATAGCGCCTGCGTGGGCCATGCAGGACCTGTATGCAGACCTAGTGGACATGTCGTCCTGTCCACCATGGTCTCTGCCTCTGAGCAGGACCTTCTAATTCAGGGTCCTTTCAACCATCCAAATCTAATTTCTCTGAGGCTGACTGCAAGGAGATTGAACGCTTGATTCTATCAAAGCGTGGCTTCTCGGAGTCGGTTATTGATACCTTAATACAGGCTAGGAAACCTGTTACCAGAAGAATTTACCATAAGATATGGCATAAATATTTGTATTGGTGTGAATCCAAGAGTTACTCATGGAGTATGGTTAGGATTCCTAGGATATTGCCTTTTCTACAAGAGGTTTAGAAAAGGGCTTATCCGCTATTTCGTTTAAAAGGACAGATTTCTGCTCTGTCTATTCTTCTACACAAGCGTCTGCAGAAATCCCAGACATTCAGGCTTTTTGTCAGGCTTTGGCTAGGATTAAGCCTGTGTTTAAGAGCTGCTGCTCCGCCGTGGAGCTTAAACTTAGTTCTTAACGTCCTGCAAGGCGTTCATTTGAACCCTTCATTCCATTGATATTAAGCTGTTATCTTGGAAAGTTCTGTTTTTGATGGCTATTTCCTCGGCTTGAAGAGTCTCTGAGTTATCTGCCTTACATTGTGATTCTCCTTATCTGATTTTTCATTCAGGACAAGGTAGTTCTGCGTACTAAACCTGGGTTCTTACCTAAGGTAGTTTCTAACAGGAATATCAATCAAGAGATTGTTGTTCCATCATTGTGTCCTAACCCTTCTTCAAGAAGGAACGACTTTTGGCATAATCTGGACGTAGTCCGTGCCCTGAAGTTCTATTTGCAGGCAACTAAGATTTTCGTCAAACTTCTTCCCTGTTTGTCGTTTACTCTGGACAGAGGAGAGGTCAAATGGCTTCGGCTACTCTCTCTCTTTTTAGCTTCGTAGCATAATACGTTTAGCCTATGAGACTGCTGGACAGCAGCCTCCTGAAAGAATTACAGCTCATTCTACTAGAGCTGTGGCTTCCACCTGGGCTTTTAAAAATGAGGCTTCTGTTGAACAGATTTGCAGGCTGCGACTTGTCCTTCACTTCCACACCTTTTCAAAGTTTTACAAATTTGACACTTTTGCTTCTTCGGAGGTCTTTTTGGAGAAAAGTACTTCAGGCAGTGGTTTCTCCGTTTAAAGTTCCTGCCTTGTCCACTCCCTTCATCCGTGTACTTTAGCTTTGGGTATTAGTAACCCATTAGTAATGGATGACCCGTGGACTGACTTACACTTAACAAGAGAAAACATATTTATGCTTACCTGATAAATTTATTTCTCTTGTAGTGGTAGTCAAGTCCCACGGCCCGCCCTGTTCTTTTAAGGCAGATCTAAGTTTTTAATTAAACTCCAGTCACCACTGCACCCTATGGTTCTCCTTTTTCGTCTTGTTTCGGTCGAATGACTGGATATGACATGTGAGGGGAGGAGCTATATAGCAGCTCCTGCTTGGGTGATCCTCTTGCAACTTCCTGTTGGGGAAGAGATATTAATCCCCATTAGTAATGGATGACCCGTGGACTGACTACACTACAAGAGAAATAAATTTATCAGGTAAGCATAAATTATGTTTTTACTGATGATTATTGTACTGAAAAACAAAGGGACTTGCAAGTACTATGGCAAACAAAACAAAAAATACAACTGACTGGACATTTGGGGGATACATGTAATGTTGCAGTACATCGCGATCCGATATACGGCGTAATTGCGGCGCGAAGCGAGGGAACCCGCGTCTCCCGCAGTTTCAGCTCGCATCCTCCGAAGCTATCCAATATACGGCGCCATCAGATGCTAAAGTAGCCGTAAGTCGGATAAACCAGCGATGTCCATAAATCTGCGCAAGTACAAATTTCTGGCATCGCCAGTGACTTACAGCACGTTAGAAACTGCCGCGCCCTACAAAACCTGACTAAAGTATGAAATCACCCGCACTGTCTAACACGCCTCCCTAACATAGCCCGACACGTCTAACACGCCTCCCTAACATAGCCCGACATGTCTAACCCTCTATCCGCTATCCCCCTCACTATCCTAACAATAAAAATATGTATTAACCCCCTATAACCCGCCCCGCTCACCGGACCCGCCCACAGCTATATTAAATCTATAACCCCTTAAAGTGAGCCCCTACCCCGCCGACATCTACCTTAACCTACTCCCTAAAGTGAGCCCCTACCCTGCCGACATCTACCTTACCTACCCCCTAAAGTGAGACCTCTACCCCGCCGCCATCTATTTTAAAATTATTAACCCCTAATTTAATCCCCCTACCCCCGCCGCCATCTATATTAAATATATTTAAACCCTAAAATAACTTAAACTATCCCTACCACTAAACCTAAGTCTAACCCTACAAATAGCCCTGGAAAAGGGCTTTTTGCGTGGCATTGCCCCAAAGTAACAGCTCTTTTGCCAGCCCTTAAAAGGCTTTTTGCGGGGCATGCCCAAAAGAATTCAGCTCTTTTACCAGCCCTTAAAAGGGCTTTTGGCGGGGCTTTGTCACAATGTAAAACTGCTCTTTTGCGCTACAATCTACATCCCCCTACACCGCGCGCACCTATTATAAATGTATTAACCCCCTAATCTAATCCCCCTCACCGCCGCCAGCTATATTAACTATATTAACCATAATTATATTAGGGTTAATATAGTTAATATGTTATTATATTATATGTATAAACTATATTAACCCTAATTATATTAGAGTTAATACTTAGTAATATCGTTATTATATTATATATATATATTAAGTATAATAACCCTATCTAACTCTAACAATCCCTAACCTAAACTCTTATTAAGATAATCTAATATTATATTATTAATTAAAATATTCCTATTTAAATCTAAATACTTACCTATAAAATAAACCCTAAGATAGCCTACAATATAATTAATAATTACATTGTAGCTATGTAAGGGTTTATATTTATTTTACAGGTAAATTGTTAATTATTTTAAACTAGGTATAATAGCTTATTAAATAGTTAGTTAAATATTTATTAGCTACCTAGTTAAATTATCTACCCAATTACCTGTAAAATAAATCCTAAACCTAAGTTACAAATACACCTACACTATCAATAAATTAAATAAACTAAAATATCTATCTAAAAATACAATTAAATAAACTAAACTAAATTACAAAAAAAAAAACATCTAAATTACAAACAAAAAAAAAAAGATTACAAGATTTTTAAGCTAATTAACCTATTCTAAGCCCCCTAATAAAATAAAAAAGCCCCCCAAAATAAAAAAAAAATCCCTACCCTATTCTAAATTAAAAAAAGTTCAAAGCTCTTTTACTTTAACCAGCCTTAAAAGGGCCATTAGCGGGGGCATGCCCCAAAGAAAACTGCTCTTTTGCCTGAAAAAAACCCACAATACTACCCCCCAACATACAACCCACCACCCACATACCCCTAATCTAACCCAAACCCCCCTATAATAAACCCTAACATACCCCCCTGAAGATCTCCCTACCTTATCTTCCACCACGCCGGGCCGAACTCTCATATCCGATCCGGGCGATGTCTATCCAAGCGGGCAAAGAAGAATTCTTCATCCCGGCGATGTCTTTATTTAAGCGGCAGCAAAGTCTTCTTCCATCTGGCAGCCATCTTCCATCAAGCGGCATCTTACATCTTCTTTCCTTCGCTCCACCAACACGGAGCATCCAACCGGGCCGACGACTGAACCGACGAATGAGGTACCTTTAAATGACGTCATCCAAGATGGCGTCTGTCGAATTCCGATTGGCTGATAGGATTCTATCAGCCAATCGGAATTAAGGTAGAAAAAATCTGATTGGCAGATTGAATCAGCCAATCAGATTCAAGTTCAATCCGATTGGCTGATCCAATCAGCCAATCAGATTGAGCTCGCATTCTATTGGCTGATCGGAACAGCCAATAGAATGCGAGCTCAATCTGATTGACTGAAGGCTTGCGGGGAAAAGGGGCATCAAGCTCCATTCGAAGCTTGTCAATTCGGCCCCATACCCTTCACATTCACACCCATGAGCACGTTTAAGAAAACATGATTTAACACACATTAGTGTGTGTTACCCAAATATATGATACAAAATATAAAACACTCATCCTATCAGAACAACTAGACCCAGTCCCATGATAAAGTTCAGCAATACATACTGTTTTGCCAGTTTTTATCATTATATATCTGAAAGATATAACTATAGAAAAATGGTTGGAATCAGATTCTCCAAAGAAGAGAATGAAGCACTTGTCTCTGCCCTGGAGACCAAATACTCCAAGCTGTTTGGAGACCAGGTGATCTATATCAGCTCCACAGTGAGGCAAGCTATCTGGGAGTCTCGCACTGAAGTGGTTAATTCAGTAACAGACACCCGGAGGACCGAGTCGCAGGTGAGGAAACGACTTGCATACCTGAAGACGCGGTTGAGGCATAAGGTCTCACTAATGCGGCAGAGTGCTGGTAGTCGTGCTGGAGGTGATTCAAAAGCATGAAAACACCCTGTTGACCACCAGTTCTCCAAAGCTTTGAGGAGACCTTATGTTGTCTCATGGGCCTGCAACTCCCTTCCCCCCTGCCTCTTATTTTCCTTCTGAGGAAGGGAGAGTTTCCCTGGCTCTCTAAACAGGGAGGAAGAACCGGGTCCCTTAGGAAAGAGACCTAGTGCCAATTTTCAAGGGGACCTGATGCCCACGGAGGAAATGGAAACTGGTACAGGTAAATTGAATTTTTTTTTGGATTCAACCTATTGATTGTTTGTCAGTATAGATGTGGTCTGTTTAAAAATGATATTATGTACTGTTAAAAATAATAGGAAGAAACTGTACTTTTTATTATCTGAATAATGGAGTTTACATTATTTCAAAGTATATTTTTTTAACTTGCGCAATGTTTTTGAATCCTAATATGGTCACCTTATAGTAATGTAGTTTCCTGGAATGCGCAGTTCTACTTCACAAAATGAAGGGCGCAATATGGAGATCTCCATACTGGTATTCAATCACCATTCTGGATTTTTTTCAAATGCAATTTTGAGTTCTCCATATTGCGGCTGCAATATGAAGATCATCTAATTGTGTTCGAAATTAGTTTAAAAAAATACGGAATGGAGATGTAAAGTGCCCCATGGTAATATTATGCTGCAATATGGAGATCTCCAAATTGTTTTAAAAAAATCCAGAATGGCAAAGTAAAGTACCCCATGCTAATATTACTACTTCAATATGTAGATCTCCAAATTGTGTTTGAAAAAATCGGGGAATGTTGAAGTAAATGCAGGTACGAGACGGACGTTGGCGCAATACCAGCCTTTTGCAAATGTGATTGTGCTTGAAATAATGTAGTGATAATTTCTGCTCTAACGTTAATAGCGCTATAACGCAAACGTCTTACTTTCAACTTGTAATACGTATGCAAACCAGCAAGTGCAATACTCAGACAAACAAGATAGCGATAACTCAATTTATGTTCAAACTGAAGCACTAGGACTATATATATATATATATATATATATACAAATAGGTGCATAGCGCACTCCCACTCGCTAGTAAGATGAATATATATATATATATATATATATATATATATATATGTGCACAATCCAACAATTGCACTCTCTGGATTTAAACCACAGCAACTTTATTGTGTGACGTTTCGGAGCATTTTCCCCTTCCTCAGTCTAAGAAAGCTCCGAAACGTCACACAATAAAGTTGCTGTGGTTTAAATCCAGAGAGTGCAATTGTTGGATTGTGCACATATATATATATATATATATATATTACATACAGTATATGTGTGTGTGTGTGTGTGTGATGGAGAAATATTGTCATTGCTGTTTGTAAAAATAATAAATGTAACCATTGTGCATAGTATGCATACAACTTATTATGTAAATATATAAAATATATCCAATTCCTATTTTGCGCATTAACAGCAAATTAGGAAACTAAACTATAAACAATGAATGCAGCTTCAACAGAAACACAATGGTTTCAACATAACATCATAAAACAGCAAACAATCAAAGCACTGCAGTCTGGAGAAGTACATTTTTAAGATTCTCCAGGCTTTTTGTCTTATGAATTTTTAATACTGAAGGGCGTTTTGTTGTTCAGAGATTAGGGTCTCAAATGAGTTTAAGGAAAGCCTTTTTGGGAGTAAGAAAAACAGAGTGGTTCTCTGTAAACACGCCAAAAGCTCGAATGAAAACTTTACTCAGGCAACCACCACAATTTTCTTTTCTAAGTTAATCTTCACGCAAACATGAATATGCCATTGCCTAGTGGTGTTGATTTTATACCGTATTCTTTTGTATTTACTTTGAATTTCGCTGGGCTATCTCGTGGGATGATTTTACATGGGGTTACTGGAGCAGCAAGTGCATGTTTATTTGTTACACACAATATTCCACGAGATAAGGTCTGGATGAATAATTCATTGCTGTATCAAGACAATAACTTGCATGCTACAGCAAGTGAAGCGTATCTTCCTCAGGTATGCAACGGGGATGGTTCGGGGATCTGACCTAGAAAATCAGGTTAGTGTATGAGACAGGGAGCTACAAAAATCATAAAATGCATTAGTGAGTCCAAGACTGCAAGAAAAAAAGAATTCTTTATTTTTCCAATTTTTATAACATTTCATCTTGTAAATATTCGGCCTCTGAGTAGGAAGGAGGTTTTGTTTGTTTGCTTGTTTTTTAATAACAAAGATATAAATGTCCTTTAAGTTAGAGATTTTTCAGATCTACTATTGAGCCATTAACATGCAGTATATGAATGTAAAGAATGCATCGAAAATCCAATGATTTCTCATTTTTGTCTTCAAACAAACCCGCACCTAAACTAAGAAAGAATTGTGAGTGATGCAGTTTCTGTTGGAAATTAATTAATTATCCAGCAGGTCTATTGCAACATCTTCCATTTGATGGTGGAAACTATTATTTTGTAAAGGGGCCACTATACCTAAATAATGACCGTTACTCTTTGCTTTGTTATTATGTGCAGCTGGCCACAATGTTAATGCAAATAACTGGTGTAAGGGTTTTATACCAGGCTAATGTCAACCTAAAACTCAATATATGGACCAAAAATAAATGTCACACTGAATAGGAAATAAGCCCTAATCATGACCTGGCTCCTACTTCAATAAATACTAACCACAATCAGGTAGATCCAGCTCCAGACATTTATAACTGTTATCTAACCCTGACCAAGTTAACCTGGTAAATCACAACACCCTTTAAATTCCAAGGGCTTACCTATTACAAACACCTCTAATATCCATGGACCCTACACATGACCCTAGACCTCCTAATATCTAAGTCCTCACAAATCATAACCCCCAACTGACAATTACACTTGCTAAAACAAGACCATTAAAAAATACTAATTTCATTTCTTACATTACAAGTTATTTTTTTTATTATTTAATGCTTCTATAATTTTAAAGAAAATGATTACATGTTTTTTTTATAATTGTTCTAATTCTTAAAAATAGTTTTTTTGTTTTTGTTTTTTGCTTGTGAGTTTTGTGACTGGTAACTAATGGAATTGTGGGAAATGTTCCTTTTAGCCAGTGAGCTTGTATCCCACAGACCAGTTGTGCAGAAAACATAATGCAGTACTTCACCTCCCTATAGCGCTGCTTTTACAGGTTTTGAAAAAGCAGGCTTGTGCAGGTGATATGGTGGCATTGAACTCCATACCTCACCCAAATACAAGCGCTGCTTTGACCTGCTCATGCATGATTTCCCCATAGACATCAATGGGGAGAGCGGGGAAAAAAAAGCGTAACACCTGCAATCGCAGAAACAAAAGCTCCGTAACGCAGCCCCATTAATGTCTATGGGGAAAGAAAAAGTTATGTTTAAAGCTAACACCCTAACATAAAAACCACGTCTAAACACCCCTAATCTGCCGCTCCCGATATCGCCACAACCTACATAAAACTATTAACTCCTAATCGGACACTCCAGATATCGCCGCCACCTACATACAGTTATTGCCCCTAATCTGCCACGCCCAATGTCGCAGCCACTATACTAAAGTTATTAACCCCTAAACTTCTGGCTTCCAACATCACTAACACTAAATAAATATATTAACCCCTAAACCTAACCCTAACGTAACCCTAAGCCTAAGCATAACCCTAACCCGATCACCCCCTAACTTAAATATAATTAAAATAAATCTAAATAAAACTTACAATTATTACCTAGATAGTTCCTATTTAAAACTAAATACAAACTTACCTGTAAAAAAAAACATAAGCTAGCTACAAAATAACTAATAGTTACATTGTAGCTATCTTAGGTTTTATTTTTATTTCACAGATAAGTTTGTATTTATTTTAACAATAAATAAAAAAATTAAATTATTAAAATACATCTAAATTTCAAAAAAATAAACACTAAATTACACAAAATCAAAAATGAAATTATCAAAAATAAAAACGAATTACTCCTAATCTAATAGCCCTATCAAAAAAGCCCCCCCCCAAATAAAAAAACCCTAGCCTACACTAAACTGCCAATGACCCTTAAAAGGGCCTTTTGAGGGGCATTGCCCCAAAGAAATTAGCTCTTTTAACTGTAAAAGTAAATACAAACAACCCCCCAACAGTAAAACCCACCACCCACCCAACCAAACCCCCCAAATAAAAACCTATCTAAATAAACCTAAGCTAACCATTGCCCTGAAAAGGGCATTTGGGTGGGCATTGCCCTTAAAAGGGAATTTAGCTCTTTTACATTGCCCAAACCCTAAGCTAAAAATAAAACCCACCCAATAACCCTTAAAAAAACCTAACACTAACCCCCGATGATCCACTTACAGTTTTCGAAGACCGGACATCCACCCTCATTCAGGTGGCAGAAGTCCTCATCAAAGCCGGCAGAAGTCTTCATCCAAGCAGGCAGAAGTCCTCCTCGAAGCCGGCAGAAGTCTTCATCCAAGCGGCAGAATGGGGTGGAGCGGCTCCATCTTCAAGACATCCGGCGCGGAGCATCCTCTTTTTCCGATCGTTGCTGGAAAATGAAGTTTCCCTTTAAGTGATGTCATCCAAGATGGCGTCCCTTACATTCCAATTGGTTGATAGAATTCTATCAGCCAATAGGAATTAAAGGGAAAAAAATCCTATTGGCTGATCCAATCAGCCAATAGGATTAAGCTTTAATCCTATTGGCTGATCCAATCAGCCAATATGATTGAACTTGCATTCTATTGGCTATTCCAATCAGCCAATAGTTAAATTTAGTATATTTAGTTTGTGGGGGGTTTGCGGTTTAGGGGTTAATAGGTTTATTATAGCGGCGGTGTGGGCGGACGGCAGATTAGGGGTTAATAATATTTAAATAGTGTTTGCGATGCGGGAGGGCTGCGGTTTATGGGTTAATAGGTTTATTATAGTGGCGACGATGTCGGGGAGCGGCGGAATAGGAGTTAATACATATTAATAGGGGCTGCGATGTCCGGAGTGGCAGATTAGGGGTTAATTATTTTATTATAGTGTTTCCGATGCAGGAGGGCCTCGGTTTAGGGGTTAATAGGTAGTTTATGGGTGTTAGTGTACTTTGTGATAGTTTAGTTATGAGTTTTATGGTACAGCTTTGTAGCATAAAACTCATAACTACTGACTTTAGATGGCGGTACGGATCTTGTCATTTTAGGCTGTACCGCTCACTTTTTGGCCTCCCAGGCAAACTCGTAATACCGGCGCTATGGGAGTCCCATTGAAAAAGAACTTTTTTAAAGTGTGGTACTGATGTTGCGTGACGCCCAAAAGGTGTGTGGTACAGCTATACCTACAAGACTTGTAATAACAGCTTTTTCACTCATAACGCAAATCTCGTAATCTAGCTGTCTGTTAGCTTCAGTATCAATTTATACAGCTTTACTGTGAACTTATTTTCATATTAACTTGTCTAAATAATACACTTTAATATGAATATATACTGTATTAGTTAAATGTAATTTTATGTTCAGCCTAGCAGTAAAATAGACCCTCATGTTCCTCATCCATACTGCCCTTGTCTATGATCATAAAAAATTAAGGGTAGTTTGCTCCTTCTTTCCATCACATAGAAGTGATTTCAGTGAACACTTGTCTCTGGAGGGTCCAGCATCCTTATAGCCATTCATTACACTTAAAGGGACAAAATACTGTAAAATAGTTTTTCGCTTAATGTATTTCCAATAACTTGTTATACAAGCTGCAGAGTATAAAATTTATAAGTAATTGTGTTTATTTGTGTATATGAAATAGCTGGTTTTGTTCTTTGAAATCACAGCTTAATAAAATGGGCTTAGCTTTCAGATAAAATTAGATCTCATTATGTTATCGCGTTGTGTACACAGACATGCTACCTTATCTTATAATTGTCTGTAAACCAAAGGACCGATTCTAAAAAGATATCTTGGCTGGTGACATTGTTTCAGAATTTATCTCGCCAATTCTTCTATTTCCCTGGTGGAATAATATAAAGCCAGTTTTTTGCCATTAAAACAGTGTGTCTCGCTATGGGGCGTATACTGCATTGTTGTATGGGAAGGAGATACATACATTACTAAAGTGCACAATAAAATTCATAATTTTAAAAATCTTACAAATCAAATAATTGAACCGTTCACACAAAAATATGCAGGGGAAAAAACTATATTGTTAATGTGCATCAAAATTTGCATTTTATCAAAAATGTTAAAGGGACAGTCTAGTCAAAATTATACTTTCATGATTCAGATAGGGCATTTAGTTATAAACAACTTTCCAATTTACTTTTATCATCAATTTTTTTTGTTCCCTTGGTGGTATTTTTGAAAAGCTAAACCTAGCTAGGCTCAAACTGATTTTTAAAACCGTTGAAAACCGGCTCTTAGCTCAGAGCATTTTGAAAGTTTTTCACAGTTAGAGAGTACTAGTTCATGTGTGTCATATAGATAATATTGTGCTCACTTCCATGGAGTTATTTAGGAGTCTGCACTGATTGGCTAAACTGCATGTCTGTCAAAAGCACTGACATAAGGGGGCAGTCTGCAGAGGCTTAGATACAAGGTAATCACAGAGATAACATGTGTATTAATATAACTGTGTTGGTTATGCAAAACTGGGGAATGGATAATAAAGGGATTATCTATCTTTTTAAACAGTAGACTGTAGACTATCCCTTTAAAGTTGTAGGTAAATTACACAGGAATAAATCATATTAACTATGCACAGCGTAAATCGTAATTTAAGTACACTGTGCAAAAAAAGCAAGAAATTTTAACTTAAAAGTACAAAATACAAAGCATGATTGTTGTTTTTTTTCATTAAATATATGGGCATATATGAAATTTTCTCTCAAATCCAAGCATAATTCTGTAAACATTTTTGCATTACAGTTTTCATTGTTTTTTACTCGCCAGTTAAAAACTTGTGAGTTTTCGCCAAAATATTCAAAACACTAAGGGGCCTATTTATCAAATGTCTTGTGGACCTAACCCAATCAGGTCCGCAAGACATCGCTGAATGCGGAGAGCAATACGCTCTCCGTATTCAGCATTGCACCAGCAGCTCACAAGAGCTGCTGGCTCAACGCCGCCCCCTGCAGACTTGTGGCCAATTGGCCGCCAGCAGGGGGTGCCAATCAATCCGATCGTACTCGATCGGGTTGAATTCTGGTGATTCCTGTCCGCCTGCTCAGAGCAGGTGGACAGGTTTTTGGGGCAGCGGTCTTTGTGACCGCTGCTCCATAACTTGTGTTTCTGGCGAGTCTGAAGACTCGCCAGAAACACGGGCCATCAAGCTCTGTTCGGAGCTTGATAGATAGGCCCCTATGGGCCAGATTACAATTTGCAATAAGGAAACTAAAGAAACTAAGAGTGTGCTTCCATAGGCCTCAATGGGAGCCTCGTTCTCATGCCACAATACACTGCATGAGGACTAGTGCAACGAAGGGAAGGAGGTAAGTCGTGCAGCAAATTTAAATATATATGTATATGAATATATACATATATGTATGTGTTAATATGTGTATATACACATATTATCACATAAATATACATATATATAAGATTACACATATATATTTTCAGGGAATACACAGTTCCCATAGACCACAATGTATAGACACTTTTCAGTGCTGTTTTTTTCTAATACCCCACACCTGCAACTTTTAACCCTTAAAAACTGCCTAGTGCATTAGTTTTTTATGAAAAAAAAAGCTACATTTTTTTTAAAAACACTAAAAGACCTTTTCTGGGGGGGGGGGGGCATTTGTGGCACTATTAGAAAATGAACCAGAGATATAATCTATGGTTAATTTTCTGAGCGCTAATTGCTACTGCGAGTTCGTTGTAGCAATAGTCAGCCACTTGTAATGCAAATTCGCACATTTGCCACCACGCAAAAAATTAGCGCTCTATTTGTAATCTGGTTCTAATCATTCTGAAAACAAAATCTATGCATATTACCTACAGCAAATTTAAGGTACAGTACATTGAAAACAGCATCATTTATTTTATATTATGCATAATACTCAAGATTTTAAGAAACACCGTTTTCACCCTCTGTACTTTGCCCTTCATGGTAAACTTTTGCCTAGCAGAGAGCTCTCATTATTTGTATGGGAGACATCTCGCCACTCATAGGGACAGCACTTTTTTTTATAGAAATCCATGAGGGCTGCCCATGCGAGTGACAGAGAGGAAAACCACACCTTGACCTGCATTTTTTTTAGAATTAGGCCTTTAGAGAAAACAATGGAATATTATTATTTTATTAATAATCTGTTCTATACCCCACCGGGAGTATAAATTCTGCTGGCTTTGTTTACTTTGCCTGTCAATAGCCTCAACTTAAATATAGAAACTTTCCATATAGGTGGGAATACCACAGGCTAAATCAGCTATTTCAATGCCAAAATAAGGATAAACAAGCAACTTATAAACAATTGAATACACTCTAGCAGGTAAAATGGATTACTGGGAACAAATTTAAGGGGAAACCATTTTTTGGTTAACTATCCCTTTAAGGCATGTAAAATATAAGTGATTTAACACATTTATTAAAGATTTATAGATTTATGGAAGACGTGTGTAAAACAAATAAAAAAAAAACTGCATCTATAAATAAATCTGAAACTTAAAATGTTTTATTTAAATTATTTTTGCTCTGACAAGAGTGTTAGATTACAATTCAGTTGCAGGATGTAGTTCCTATATAATTACAATCCTATTGTTACTTTATTAGACCCATGAGTGATCAAAATCAAGCTATACAAAAGTATTGCAGATTGTGAGTAGCAGCAGCTGTGACAACATGTGGAAACGTAGCAACATGTCAACGAGAGTTTCTACAGGTAGTTAAGCTATATAGCACAATCCTGTCACTCTATATTAACTGCTTTTGCCATATATATATTTTTATTTGTGACTAGTTAAAATAATAATAATTCTGGCTATAAACCAGTCACAAGACATTAAACATGCCCGTCTACAGTTCTAATTGGTTAATATGTTTCACACATCAGAATTAAATTTGTTTTCTTGTATACATGATTGGTCCGACCGTCCCAGAAAAGTCTCAGACCACATTAAGGTTCCATGGAAGCTGGACAATTTACTAATGGTTATTTCCATGTAAAAAATGAATATTATTCAGCCAAAATTCAGGTAAAGAGATTTTAATGTTTTTTTTTTTTTGTTTTTTTTTTAAATCTTTAATCTCTTTATTGAGGGGAATAGGTTTTGTGAGCATTGTGATTAAGAAATGATTAAGAGGTACATTTTTTGAGGGGTTATTGTTTGGAGACCTTGTGTAGTATGGGAATACTGATGAGGGGCTTGTGTAGTAAGAACTTATGAATGGGAAACTCATGTAGCAGGGCATTATTTAGGGTTGAGGGTGACTGTGGTTTTGGGGATCACATGTGAGTGTATTTCTGTGGTAGGTGTCATGTAGAGGGGTTAATGGGTGTGTTTGTGGCAGGAGCCTTGTTTAGGGTTAACTAGTAAAAATGTTTGGCACTGTTATTAAAAGAAAACTAATAAGTGGAAGCTATGGTTTGGTGACTCAAGAGAGCTTTATGCCAGTATATTATCTGTGTCAGATACCAGCATCATAAAATTTGTCAGATCCAGACAAACCTGCTACGTTTAATGATAGTGTGAAACTTCTTCCACCTTGTGTAAAATTGGAAACAGAAATAAGATTCAAGGTCAGATAGCTTATATTATTTTGCCTCCCTCTTACCCGTCCAATTTAAATGCATCTAAAGTATTTGTGCCCATCAACAATGTCAATGTATATTCAACCCTGGAAAAATGTGCCATATGGAAACGTCTAGGTAAATAATTACTGTTATTTACCAACATTTATTATGTATGCATTCCTATAGATTAACATATTTATTGCTTGGAGTTAAAGCTGTTCATAAGCAATATAAAATGTCTCCTGAAATGATATTATGATATACTCTAGGTGTGACTCTTTACAACTCTCTTCTAAAACATTATCGAATTATTTTTTTTCAACAGAAGAACTAAAAATGTAATCTTCACAAGGAAAAAAAAAAAGAAAAATCTTAAGAACCTTCAAAAAATATTCACTTCCCCGGGCCCAACACTGCCAGAAAAGCTTTGAATTGTGGATCAATGAACATATAAATAATTCAACCAATTAAGAATTATGCAAAAGGTTAAACTTTATTTTAAACTTCACTAACTTAGAACATATCTGTTATTTATTTATTTTTTAACTTGAATTGCTATGGAATTTTCAAGGGGCTTGCTCTATCTGAACTGTTATTTTAAAATGCTGTTTGTTCATTTCAAAACGTATTTGCAAAGGAAAATTACAAAATGACTACAGCACTTTTAGTCATAGGCAACTGTCACACCTAAGAACATTCAAGATTATCTCCCTGGGTAACATAATTATACCACATTCAATTAGCTTGAAGGAAAAAAGCATTATGTTGTAACTTTGAAGAGACTTACTGTAGTAAAAATTAGAAAGATGACCTTAACTGTACAAATAGAAAGACGAAGAAGAATTGGAGCCCTGGAAAGCGAACTTATTTCCAGAGACTGAATAGTCATGCTTGCTGTCTAATTGCTGAGCACATAGAGAATTTACAGAGAACAGAATTCTTAGTATAAGTACATTTCTAAATGAAGTTCCTCTTGGGCTATTACATCAAGTATTGAATAGTTGAAAATAGTTAACAGATGTGTTTCCATTGTATTTTAACAAGGAACGTTCAAGATAAAGGGAAAACAATTTAGTTCACATCAGAACTGACAAGTATTATAAGGGCCAATAGAGGGGATTTTAAGAAATACAAGAATACCAGAAGGAAATAAAGAGCCTAAATACTTAATTACGTATGTCAAAGTTTAAGTAGAGGAGAAAATACCCCAGTCAGTAAATTAAATGTGACAAATTGCAAAGTAGAAGTGGATTAAAAGCTTTAAAACAGCAGCATAAGTCTGATGCCTAGACAAAGGTTAAAATTGAACTTGTTTCTCTAATTCTAAAGTGGAAAATACATGACCAGTATGTTTTAAGCTTGTTCTTTCTCCGTAGTGTAAACTGGTTGCTGAAACCCATTTGTGTGTCAGCGTGCAGGATAAGGATGAGGTAACATGTCAACAACACTGGCTCAAAGTTAATTATAATTGTGGTCACTTAGACCTCCTGTTACTTGAAGATAAGTATTTCCTTCAAGGCCAATCACTGCTTTAGGTGGGATATTAAGTAGTAAACAGAATGTTTTCTGGAGCCAAATTAAAAATGGTTATCCTCATATCAGAAACTATGAACAACAGAAGTTTATGGTTCTAAAGATATGGTTGACAATTTTAGCAAGTTTAGTGATTAAAAGAAACTTTCTAAATGAGGTAAATGGGGCATGACTAGCAAACATGTACCTTTGCGAGCAAGCAATATTTGTGCTCCACTTTGTAATACCAGCTCATGGTAGCAATAACCAACCACTTGTAATGGCTGGATAATTTAGCACTCCACTTGTAATCTGGCCCTTAGGGTTTAATGTCCCTTTAAAGGGTCACTCAAGTAAAAATACAATGATTCAGATACAGCATACAATTTTTTTTTTTTTTTATTGATTGAGGAGAATTCTGGTATACAACATATAATCAATTACATACGGAATATTGAGTTCCATTCAACATCGCACTTAATGAATTCAGGAATAGCACTTATTATAAAAATTATACAAATCTAAGACCTTGATTCCCAAGATTCATTGTTACAAACATTACTATCCTGAAACACAATTATTTACGCTTATACAATAACATTCCAATGTACATGAAAAAAAAAAGACAGCATAAACATTACCTAGTAAGTTTGTGTATTACTACCTTCAATATCACTAAAGTATGTATTTTCTGTAAATATTTACCAGACCTTTCTTGCTGTCTGTTACCAGAACTCCCTCAATTTTTTTCTTTGGAGGATTATTATCATTATATTTGCATTTCAATAAAAGAAAAAAATAACGATAACACAAACATACACACAAAAAAAAAAAGAGAATAATTCTTCCGACCTCTCCTCTCTCCCCACCCCCCCTCCATGTTAAGCTGCTTTCTCTATAATAATGTTATTCATTACTTAACCAGTTTAAGGGTAGCAGTTGTGCCACAACTAAGTTCATAAATGGTATAGCAAATCTGAGTGGTTCGACAAATTGCCTCTGAGCGGACAGGGGCCATGAACAGATTAACTTTTTCCATTTATAGAAAAATGTTCTATATTGTTTTTCTGATTTTATTTTCAGGTCCTGACGTTCTATTATCATCTGTAATTATATTGTGTTTACAAATTCTATCAGACTTGGAGCTTCTTTTTGTCTCAATATTTTCAGAATTAGGTTTCGCGTGGCTAGAATAGTCATGTTTGTAAGAAGTCTATCTCCCTTAGATTTTTCTTGTTCCAAAAAGAATATTTGTACAGGTTCCAGAATAGTTTCTACTGTGAGAAATTAATTGAGCCAAAACTGTATCTTCGCCCAGTATTGTCGGATCTTGGGGCACTCTTATAGACAGTGTAATAAATTTGCCCTTATTTTATTACATTTATAACAATTACTTTGTTGTGTCGATGTCCAGATACTTATTCTCTCTGGTGTCAGATAGAAGTTATTAATTAGTTTAAATTGAGATCCTCTCCAATTAATCAGATTAGATACTTCCTCAGCCATTTTTATACTCTGTGTAATACTCTCAGGTTCTAGGGGGTTAAAATATTTTAAAAATTGGTCTCAGATTTAGAAAAGGTACTCTATTACTTATATTGCTCGGTAATTTTCTGTACGGGCAGTGAAGTATGGCCTTTAAGTCAAAGGGCGCTGCAAACTCAGATTCTAATTTATAGTAAGTAACATGATCCGCTTCTGTTAACCAGTCTATTCCAAATTTCACTAATGCAGCATAGTTGTAATATTTAATATTAAGAAATGAAAACCACTGTGCTGCTTTGTATGTGACAATCTTTCTAATGACATTCGCACCTTCTTTTTCCCCCATATGAATTGCGAGCAAGCTCTATTAAATCTTTCTATATCTTTTCTTAATATAAGTAACGGGAGATTTTGCAATATAAATAACGATTTTGGAAAAATAATTATTTTAATGACCATGACACAGGCAGATAAAGATAAATAGTATAAATTCCACTTGTTCAATTCCAGCTGGATATTGTCAAAGAGATCTTTATAGTTGAGCTGATACCAATCTTTAGGATCCTTTCCTATTTTAATATATATACTGTACCTCCTAAAAACAAGATTTCGTGCTTCCCTTAGTTTTGTTTACCCAAAGTAGTTCTGATTTGCTGGGGTTTATTTTACATCCTGAGAATTGACCATACCTTTCAATAATCCCCAGAGAAGCAGGAGTACTATTTGAGGTATCTTGTAAGAAAAATAAGATATCATCCGCATATAGAGAGATCAGTACATTCTGTTTGCCTATTTTAATCAGTTTCAATTATTTCCTAATACATATGGCTAAGGGTTTTAATGCGATATCGAACAGTAGGGGGCATAATGGGCATCCCTGTCGAGTTCCCTCTTTGAAGAGTTATAAAGTTTGACAGTTCCCCATTCATTAATACTTGTGATCTGGGTCTATTGCAGATCATTTTTATCAGGTTTATAATTTTTGGTAATATTCAAAGAATGACTCTCTAATATCTGCTGCCTTGGTATGTGTTTTATCTTCCTCTTAAATTAATGGTATTATATTACTTTTCTTACGGAATTTCACTATCCTAGCTAGATGTTTGGCGGATATCCCTTGATGTCCTTGATAAATTGCTCTTGTCTTTAAGACTTCACTCGCCCAACTTTCCCTCAAATAATTCTCCCTATCCGTCTTCGACTGAATATATTTTCGCCATCTAGCTATGTTGGAGTTAACTAGATACCTCTCATATGTATTTCTAAGCTGGTTCGCCAACTGTATCTCTCTAGCTTTGCTTTTATGTTTCAGTTTAACCATGTAAGCTTTGATTTCCCCTCTTAAAACAGCCTTTCCTGTCTCCCACAGAATTTCAACCTTATTTACATAGTCTTTGTTTAATGAGTAATATTCTTTCCATTTGTTGTTAAGCTAGTTAGAGAGCTGCATATTTTTTCTCATATGTCCTGGGAACCAGAATGTGTTTATCTTACTATTTGCCCTATTACTTGACAAAATCTTGAGACTGATTATCGCATGATCTGATATTATTATATCCACAATACTTGATACAATATCTAATTTTAATAATTTCTCATCTAATAAAAACATGTAAATTCTTGAGAAATTTCTGTGTGCCTTAGATTCACACGTGTATACATGCTCATCAGGATGCTGCAGGTGCCTGATGTCCTAAAGTTTAAGTGTCTTAGCAAATTCTTTAAAAAAATTAGATTCTCTGCAGTATGCCTGCTTATGTTTTAATCTTAATCTATCCAAGTCTGGGTGTATTTTTGTGAAGTTCATATCCCCTGCCATAATTAAATTTTGTCCTAGATGAGGTAAGAGTTGCGGAATCTGTTGGCGCTCTACAAATACCTGATAATAATAATAATAATAAGATTCACACGTGTATACATGCTCATCAGGATGCTGCAGGTGCCTGATGTCCTAAAATTTAAGTGTCTTAACAAATTCTTTAAAAAAATTAGATTCTCTGCAGTATGCCTGCTTATGTTTTAATCTTAATCTATCCAAGTCTGGGTGTATTTTTGTGAAGTTCATATCCCCTGCCATAATTAAATTTTGTCCTAGATGAGGTAAGAGTTGCGGAATCTGTTGGCGCTCTAAAAATACCTGATAATAATAATAATAATAAGAGTTTCCACTTGGTTTATGCCTAGAATTCTTCCTCAAATTTATTCAGGCCTTATATATTGCAGATTGTCCAGATTGTATTATCTACTTTTATTTGTAAAATTATATATCTCCCATTAGGATCTAAATCTTTATTGAGTATAATATATTCAAAGTTCTTATTTAAGAGAATGGCCATGCCCCTTTTCCTCTTGTTACATGTCGCTGTAATTTTAGATATCCAATTGGTCTTTAATGTATCTAACTCTGTGGTCTTTAATTGAAGTTCTTGTAATAAAATAATATCAGGTTTGTGCGTTCAAAGTAATTTCAAAGTATTTTTACGTTTAATGAGGGAGGTAATCCCTTCCACATTCCATGATACAATATTTAGGACTGTGCTCATAAGACTTTTTCTATTCAATGATTAAGGAGATGAAGGAAGAGAGGCGAGAGAGGGAAGAACACACACAAAAAGGGGTTAAAAATAAGAAAATTACACATTTAATATCTCATATACAGTAGACTAAGGTGGCCAATCTTTACTTTGTCCATCTAAAGTTAAATCCTCTTATCAGAAGTGTCCTAGGTAAAATTACCTGTTCATAGTTCAATATTATTCTCTGTGCCGAAAGCTCTTTCTACTGAGTTTAAAACAATGGTGTCTTCCATTTTATTTTTATTTTAGCAGGATATCTCATGCTGGCTTTTAGACCTGCTTTAATTAACCCAGTGCAGAGAGGCGCCATTTTTTTTCTCCTGGCTGTAGTTTCCATAGAAAAATCTTGGAATATAAATATCTGTTTAGTGCCTATTGTTAGTATTTGTATCTTTCTATATTGACGCATTATATTAATTTTGTCTTGGAAATTGAGATACTTAATTAACACTATACGTGGTCGTTTGTAACCATCTGGATATTCCATAATAGTCCCAATCCTATGGGCCCTTTCTACTTGTAACAATTTTAAGACACTTTCCAATTTACTTCCATTATCACATTTTTATATTCTTTTTATATTCACACTTTCTGGGGGAAAATATTCTACTGAGCATGTGTGCAAGCTCACAGGGTATACGTATACTAGTCTGTGATTGGCTGATGTCTGTCAAATGTTACAGGGGGCCAGAAATTGGGAGAAAAAATAAATTTGGCAGAAAAAAAATCTACTGCTTATTTGACATTCAGAGTAGGTGTTAAATCATCGTCTTTTTATTCTGCACTTGCTAATTATGCAATTATATTGCATTTAGTGGTCCTTTAATAGCTTGATTCATCAAGTTTTGTCTGTAAAGTCTGTTTATTCAAATATTGTGAGGAACACAAACGGAATTGAAATATAATTTCGGGCTATGATAATGTTAGATTTTTGGGGCGGCATTGCACAAGCAGTTCACAATAAACGTCATTCATTGATGTCTGTCGGACATGGTCCACTGAGCGGATCATGTCGGACACACCAATGATAATTTAGCCCCATATTGTGCGTATTATTGTTGAAAGTAAACGCATTTGCTTTAGCGCAATTGCGATTTTTGTTTGTTGGTTTAGAGCGACTAAAGGGTAGGGGAAGAAATAAGTTGCATTAAACACAACTTAAACACTTAAAAGTACAATTACACTCATAAAAACACTATCTGATCAAAATTATTTAAAAAAAATATTTAAAAAACTAACAAGAACTCAAAGATATATTGTATAAGATGCATGACAAAAAAGGGCTGCAAACAGCTTTAACCTATATATGCATACATATACATTATAAATATGTATGTACAGATGTATTTATGTATTTGTATATGTACAGTATATATTTATTTACATACATATATACACAAAATCCAGAACCAAGCACTCTCGTTAAACCACACAACTGTAAATTGCCAGGGTGCATGTAAAATACATATGCAATTGCTTCCACAAATAACAGCACTCTCCGGTTTTAATCCTGTAAACTTTTGTTTATTAGGGACATTTTGGGTTTCCCTCTTTATCAAACCACAAAAATTAATACAATACCTTACCACTTAAACCACACTATATACACACTTCTTGTCTATTGATTTGCCATACCAGAAATCCACCGTCGTTCCCCTTCGCACAACTGTGCATGTGCAAACTGAACTACGGAGCCCCCGGCAGGCCAACAACCTATTGAAAGCAAAAATGGAAAAGATTTAATTTAATTTATTCACAGTAAGATTAATCATCAGACATGTCTGATGATTAATCTTACTGTGAATAAATTAAATTAAATCTTTTCCATTTTTGCTTTCAAC